>NC_134123.1:42594114-42604114 GCF_040939455.1 Microcebus murinus
TTTTTTATTATTATTAATTTTTTCTTTTTTTTTGAGACAGAGTCTCACTCTTAGGGCCTGGGCTAGGGTGCTATGGCTTCAGCTTAGCTCACAGCAACCTCAAAATCCTGGGTTCAAGTGATCCTTCTGTCTCAGCCTCTTGAGTAGTTGGGACTACAGGCATGTGCCAGCATGCCTGGCTAATTTTTCTTCCTATATATATTACCTGGCCAATTAATTTCTTTCTATTTATAGTAGAGATGGGGTCTTCCTCTTGCTCAGGCTGGTTTGAATTCCTGACCTCCAGCAATCCTCCCACCTTGGCCTCCCAGAGCTAGGATTGCAGCTGTGCTGGGCCTGAGAGAAATTTTTATGTCTCCCTCCCTGCTTATCTCTTTTCTCTTTTATTCTGTCTATAGCAGACATTCTGTCTATAGCAGCAGTGTGATGGGGTCGCCAGCCCAGCAAAGCCTCCTCCCACCCACCTCCTTGCTGTGACTTCTCCTTACCCCTTGTCTTTTCCTTGCTAGCTCCCCTCACTTTAGGGGTCCACTTAACTGGATCTCAAGCTTGACTCCACTTTTATCATGTTAATGTCTCCCTCTGACCAAAGTTCTCTTGCATTCCAAAATGTTTTACTGAAAGTGTCATTCAGTATTCAATCCGGGGTCCACCTCATGTATCAGTTCTCTGGGCCAGTTCCTGAAGAAAAGAACACTTTGGAGAAAATCACAGAAAATATATACAGAGAGAGAGAGAGAGAGAGAGAGAGAAACAGAGAGAGAGAGAGAGAGAAATTATTATCTCTCCCTCCCTGCTTTTTCTGGAAAGTAAGACCTTTTTTATTATTATTAATTTTTTCTTTTTTTTTGAGACAGAGTCTCACTTTTAGGGCCCGGGCTAGGGTGCTATGGCTTCAGACTAGCTCACAGCAACCTCAACCTCCTAGGCTCAAGCAATCCTCCTGCCTCAGCCTCCCAAACAGCTGGGACTATAGGGATATGCCGCCACGCCTGGCTCATTTTTCTTTCTATATATATTACTTGGCCAATTAATTTCTTTGTGTTTATAGTAGAGATGGGGTTTTGCTCTTGCTCAGGCTGGTTTGAACTCCTGACCTCCTGCAATCCTGCTGCCTCAGTCTCCCAGAGAGCTAGGACTACAGGTGTGCTGGGCCTGAGAAAAATTTTATCTCTCCCTCCCTGCTTATCTCTTTAATTCTGTCTATAGCAGATTTATATATATATACACAGAGAGAGAGAGAAAGAGAGAGAGAGTGAAATATTTATCTCTCCCTCCCTGCTTATCTCTTTTATTCTGTCTATAGCAGATTTATATATATATATATATATATATGGAGAGAGAGAGAGTGAAATTTTTATCTCTCCCTCCCTTCTTATCTCTTTTATTCTGTCTATAGCAGATTTATATATATATATATATATATAGAGAGAGAGAGACAGAGAGACAGAGAGACAGAGGAATTCATATCTCTCCCTCCCTTCTTATCTCTTTTATTCTGTCTATAGCAGATTTATATATATACATATATATATAGAGAGAGAGAGAGTGAGAGAGGAATTAATATCTCTCCCTCCCTGCTTATCTCTTTTATTCGGTCTATAGCAGATTTATATATATACACAGAGAGAGAGAGAGAGAGTGAAATTTTTATCTCTCCATCCCTGCTTATCTCTTTTATTCTGTCTATAGCAGATTTATATATATATATATATATAGAGAGAGAGAATTTATATCTCTCCCTCCCTTCTTATCTCTTTTATTCTGTCAATAGCAGATTTATATATATATATATATAGAGAGAGAGAGAGAGACAGAGAGACAGAGGAATTCATATCTCTCCCTCCCTTCTTATCTCTTTTATTCTGTCTATAGCAGATTTATATATATATATATAGAGAGAGAGAGAGAGAGAGTGAGTGAAATTCTTATCTCTCCATCCCAGCTTATCTCTTTTATTCTGTCTATAGCAGATATATATATATATAGAGAGAGAGAGACAGAGACAGAGAGAGAGAGAGAGAGAGAGGAATTTATATCTCTCCCTCCCTTCTTATCTCTTTTATTCTGTCTATAGCAGATTTATATATATATACACAGAGAGAGAGAGAAAGAGAGAGAGAGTGAAATATTTATCTCTCCCTCCCTGCTTATCTCTTTTATTCTGTCTATAGCAGATTTATATATATACACAGAGAGAGAGAGAGAGAGAGTGAAATTTTTCTCTCTCCCTCCCTGCTTATCTCTTTTATTCTGTCTATAGCAGATTTATATATATACACAGAGAGAGAGAGAGAGAGTGAAATTTTTATCTCTCCCTCCCTGCTTATCTCTTTTATTCTGTCTATAGCAGATTTATATATATATATATGGAGAGAGAGAGAGAGAGAGAGGAATTTATATCTCTCCCTCCCTTTTTATTTCTTTTATTCTGTCTATAGCAGATTTATATATATATATATAGAGAGAGAGAGAGAGTGAGTGAAATTTTTATCTCTCCATCCCTGCTTATCTCTTTTATTCTGTCTATAGCAGATCTCTCTCTCTCCATATATATATACATAGAGAGAGAGAGAGAGAGTGAGTGAAATTTTATCTCTCCATCCTTGCTTATCTCTTTTATTCTGTCTATAGCAGATTTATATATATATATATATATATATATATAGAGAGAGAGAGAGAGAGAGAGAGAGGAATTTTTATCTCTCCCTTCCTTCTTATCTCTTTTATTCTCTCTATAGCAGATTTATATATATACACATACATACAGAGAGAGAGAGAGAGTGAAATTTTTATCTCTGAATCCCTGCTTTTACTGCTAAGTCCATAGTTCTCAATTTTTTTTTTTTTTTTTTGACAGAGTCTCACTTTTGGTGCCCGGGCTAGAGTGCTATGGTGTCAGCTTAGCTCACAGCAACCTCAAACTCCTGGGCTCAAGTCATCCTTCTGTCTCAGCCTCTTGAGTAGCTGGGACTACAGGCATGTGCCAGAATGCCTGGCTAATTTTTCTTTCTATATATATTACTTGGCGGGTGGACATGATAAATAATGAGGATTGAGCACCAGATAAATGACTGGAAAAAAATACTTCCTGTTTCCTCAATACCAGCATCCATTTTAAGGGTATACCTGTAGACCTAGGTGTAAAATGGAAGCAAACTTTAGAAAGAAAAAAAAAAAATCGCTGTCAGCCCCGTCAGAGGGTCCCTTCTTGTCTGGCTGACACTGGCACCGGTACTTAGGGGTCACCTAGTGGCCACTTTGATCAGACTTGGGGATGGGTAAAGTCAGGCCATGTTGGGAGCTTAAGAGTGGACCCCACCCCCACCCCAGGTGTGGAGGCCGGCTTTCAAATCTGCTACATTGTATGACAGGTTCTGCCTGGGCCCGCCAGCCCCAGGCGCCTCTAGCCTCCAGAGGGTCTCCGCCCAACCCCCTCCCTGTTGTCCCAGGGAGGGGCCCCTCCTCCTCCTCCCGCTCCCTGCCTGCCTCCCCGCCCCCACTGTAGGCCTCTGCCCAGGGTTTTTTTTTTTTTTTTTCTTTTCCCGGTTTGTGTTTTATCTTGGTTTTTTTGGGTATTTTTGTGTGTTTTTTTTAGGTTTATGGAATATCGTTTAAAAATTTAAATCACAGAATGAATTCTACAACAACTTGTGACTTTTTATCCTAGGCTGAGAACAATGTATTTTCTCTTCCTGTGAATTTTATTTTATGGATTCCAAAGTATACATTTCTAAATGAATAGGGTGAGCAACACACTCCCGTGGGGCCTGTGTCAGTGGATAGGTGTCCGGGAGGGTCCCCTCCTGCAGCTTGTTGTGGTAGCTCAACATTTAGGAGAGGCAAATCATTCATTTCCCTAATGATCCTAGATGAGTCTGCTGAATTTTTTATGATGTCCTGGAAACATATAAAACACCCTTCCTACTTCACATAGCCGAGCACAAAGTTTCTCCCAGGAAAAACTATTTAACATCATGAATTTCACAGTGTAATAGAGGGAATGGTCTAGAGAGAGGGCAAAAAAAGATAAAGGACAGAGACATTTTGTGTCCTTTTAAAACTCCACCCCCCCACCCCCTGATGTTGGAAATTTGTAGTCTGGCCTCTATCCCCAAGAGCAGTTCAATCTTTTCTTAAAACTCCAGAGCGGTCAGTCCCCAGCCCCACAGGCCTTGTTTTTGGCCCAGCTGAGACCAGTGAAATGATTAACCACAATAATGGCTAAAGCGGAGAACCCTCCCTCTATGTATTTTTTAACAGACTTTTATTTATTCATTCATTCATGCATGCATGCATGCATTTAATTTTTTGAGACAGAGTCTCACTTTGTTGCCCAGGCTAGAGTGAGTGCCATGGCGTCAGCCTAGCTCACGGCAACCTCAACCTCCTGGGCTCAAGCCATCCTCCTGCCTCAGCCTCCCAAGTAGCTGGGACTACAGGCAGTGTCATCATGCCTGGCTAATTTTTCTCTCTCTCTCTATTACTTGGCCAATTAATTTCTTTCTATTTATAGTAGAGATGGGGTCTTGCTCTTGCTCCCACTGATTTGAACTCCTGACCTCCAGCAATCCTTCCCCCTTGGCCTCCCAGAGAGCTAGGATTACAGGTGTGCTGGGCCTGAGAGAAATTTTTATCTCTCCCTCCCTGCTTATGTCTTTTATTCTGTCTATAGCAGACATAGAGAGAGAGAGAGACAGAGAGACAGAGAGAGTGAGAGAGAGAAATTATTATCTCTCCCTCCCTGCCTTATCTGGTAAGTCCTTTTTTATGATTATTATTATTATTCTTTTTTTTGAGACAGAGTCTCACTTTTGGTGCCAGGGCTAGAGTGCTATGGCGTCAGCTTAGCTCACAGCTACCTCAAACTCCTGGGCTCAAGTGATCCTTCTGTTTCAGCCTCCTGAGTAGCTGGAACTACAGACATGCACCACCATGCCCGGCCTATTATGTGTTTGTGTGTGTGTGTGTTTAGTTGGCCAATTAATTTCTTTCTATTTATAGTAGAGATGGTCTTGGTCTTCCTCAGGCTGGTTTTGAACTCCTATCCTTGAGCAATCCTCCTGCCTCAGCCTCCCAGAGAGCTAGGATTACAGCTGTACTGGGCCTGAGAGAAATTTTTATCTCTCCCTCCCTGCTTATCTCTTTTATTCTGTCTATAGCAGATTTATACAGAGAGAGAGGAATTTATATCTCTCCCTCCCTTCTTATTTCTTTTATTCTGTCTATAGCAGATTTACAGAGAGAGAGAGAGAGAGAGTGAAATTTTTATCCCTCCATCCCTGCTTATCTCTTTTATTCTGTCTATAGCAGATTTATATATATAGAGAGAGAGAGAGACAGAGAGACAGAGAGACACAGAGAGAGAGAGAGAGAGATATCAATCTATCCATTGCATTTCTTAGTCTTTAGGTGACTGGGCCTCAGCAGGGGAATGTGAACTGACAAAATTTGTGTTGCTAACAAATAAAACGCAGGGGTTCAAACTCTCCGTTTTCCCAATAAAACCTATCCCCCTACCAATCATACTGTGCCACCTCTGGAGTGTGACCTGGTCGCCAGCCCAGCAAAGCCTCCTCCCACCCACCTCCTTGCTGTGACTTCTCCTTACCCCTTTTCTTTTCCTTGCTAGCTCCCCTCACTTTAGGGGTCCACTTAACTGGATCTCAAGCTTGACTCCACTTTTATCATGTTAATGTCTCCCTCTGACCAAAGTTCTCTTTCATTCCAAAATGTTTGACTGAAACTGTCATTCAGTATTCAATCCGGGGTCCACCTCATGTATCAGTGCTCTGGGCCAGTTCCTGGACAAAAGAACACTTTGGAGAAAATCACCCTACATTTTTATCTTTCAGCCCATACATTCTTAGAGTCCTAGAATGTTTAAAATTTAAATATAACTTAAAAACTAGAGTTGAAATTTGATTCAAATTTGCTTTTTGCACCTATCTGTCAATACAATCTCCCCCGACTTCTCACTAAGAGACTCCTAAAGGCTCAGAAGGAAATGGAAATACATAAAATTGAAATTCATATCATCCACAAAAACTAGCTCACAGCAACCTCAACCTCCTGGGCTCAAGCAATCCTCCTGCCTCAGCCTCCCAAACAGCTGGGACTACAGGCATGTGCCGCCACGCCTGGCTCATTTTTCTTTCTATATATATTACTTGGCCAATTAATTTCTTTGTGTTTATAGTAGAGATGGGGTTTTGCTCTTGCTCAGGCTGGTTTGAACTCCTGACCTCCAGCAATCCTGCTGCCTCAGTCTCCCAGAGAGCTAGGACTACAGGTGTGCTGGGCCTGAGAAAAATTTTATCCCTTCTTATCTCTTTAATTCTGTCTATAGCAGATTTACATATAGAGAGAGAGAGAGAGAGAGGAATTTTTATCTCTCCCTCCCTTCTTATCTCTTTTATTCTGTCTATAGCAGATTTATATATATATACACAGAGAGAGAGAGAGAGTGAAATATTTATCTCTCCCTCCCTGCTTATCTCTTTTATTCTGTCTATAGCAGATTTATATATATATATATAGAGAGAGAGAGAGAGAATTTATATCTCTCCCTCCCTTATTATTTCTTTTATTCTGTCTATAGCAGATTTATATATATATATATAGATATATGTAGAGAGAGACAGAGAGAGTGAAATTTTATCTCTCCATCCCTGCTTATCTCTTTTATTCTCTATATAGCAGATTTATATATATATATATACATATATATAGTGAGAGAGAGACAGAGACAGAGAGACATAGAGAGAGATATATATGAATCTATCCATTGCATTTCCTACCCTTTAGGTGACTGGGCCTCAACAGGGCAAATTGACAAAGTTTGTGTTGCTAACAAATAAAACGCTGGGGTTCAAACTCTCAGTTTTCCCAATAAAACCTATCCCCCTACCAATCATACTGTGCCACCTCTGAGAGTATATACCCCACAGAGGAGTGCCCTGAAGGCCATGGTTGGATAGACAGAGCCAAAGGGTGGAGATCCTGGAGTCTGTGCTTTGCAAGTCAGTCTAGAGGCACATGGAGCCATTCAAACTGCTTGTGAGGAAAAATAGGGAAACAACAGAAACTCACTCGTCTCCGTTGTGGTAGTCAAGATCAGCTTTGATGAAACACACATAAGAAGTAAAATAGGACCATACTGATAGATGCAATTTTAATCTTAGAGCAGAATGCGTGGCACTGCTTGTCCTCTTAGATACTGTCAACAGAAAGCATTTGGTGGACAAACAATCTCCAGCAGCTTTTCTGCAGAGATGAACCTACATGTCTGTGTGTGTGTGGGGGGAGGGAGATGATAAATAATGAGGATTGAGGACCAGATAAATGACTGGAAAAAAATACTTCCTGTTTCCTCAATACCAGCATCCATTTCAAGGGTATACCTGTAGACCTAGGTGGAAAATGGAAGCAAGCTTTAGAAAGAAAAAAAAAAATTCGCTGTCAGCCCCGTCAGAGGGTCCCCTCTTGTCTGGCTGACACTGGCACCGGTACTTAGGGGTCACCTAGTGGCCACTTTGATCAGACTTGGGGATGGGTAAAGTCAGGCCATGTTGGGAGCTTAAGAGTGGACCCCACCCCCACCCCAGGTGTGGAGGCCGGCTTTCAAATCTGCTACATTGTATGACAGGTTCTGCCTGGGCCCGCCAGCCCCAGGCGCCTCTAGCCTCCAGAGGGTCTCCGCCCAGCCCCCTCCCTGTTGTCCCAGGGAGGGGCCCCTCCTCCTCCTCCCGCTCCCTGCCTGCCTCCCCGCCCCCACCGTAGGCCTCTGCCCAGGGTTTTTTTTTTTTTTTTTTCTTTTCCCGGTTTCTGTTTTATCTTTGTTTATTCGTGTGTTTTTTTTTAGGTTTATGGAATATCGTTTAAAAATTTAAATCACAGAATGAATTCTACAACAACTTGTGACTTTTTATCCTAGGCTGAGAACAATGTATTTTCTCTTCCTGTGAATTTTATTTTATGGATTCCAAAGTATACATTTCTATTTTTTTTTTTATTTATTTTTTTTTTTTTTCTTTTTTCTTTATCTTCTGCAGTCAGTATTTTTTTATTTTTTTTTTATTTTTTTTTTTTTTCAAAGTATACATTTCTAAATGAATAGGGTGAGCAACACACTCCCGTGGGGCCTGTGTCAGTGGATAGGTGTCCGGGAGGGTCCCCTCCTGCAGCTTGTTGTGGTAGCTCACCATTTAGGAGAGGCAAATAATTCATTTCCCTAATGATCCTAGATGAGTCTGCTCAATTTTTTATGATGTCCTGGAAACATATAAAACACCCTTCCTACTTCACATAGCCCCGACCACAAAGTTTCTCCCAGGAAAAACTATTTAACATCATGAATTTCACAGTGTAATAGAGAGAATGGTCTAGAGAGAGGGCAAAAAAAATAAAGGACAGAGACATTTTGTGTCCTTTTAAAACTCCACCCCCCCACCCCCTGATGTTGGAAATTTGTAGTCTGGCCTCTATCCCCAAGAGCAGTTCAATCTTTTCTTAAAACTCCAGAGTGGTCGGTCCCCAGCCCCACAGGCCTTGTTTTTGGCCCAGCTGAGACCAGTGAAGTGATTAACCACAATAATGGCTAAAGCGGAGAACCCTCCCTCTATGTATTTTTTAACAGACTTTTATTTATTCATTCATTCATTCATTCATGCATGCATTTAATTTTTTGAGACAGAGTCTCACTTTGTTGCCCAGGCTAGAGTGAGTGCCATGGCGTCAGCCTAGCTCACGGCAACCTCAACCTCCTGGGCTCAAGCCATCCTCCTGCCTCAGCCTCCCAAGTAGCTAGGACTACAGGCAGTGTCATCATGCCTGGCTAATTTTTCTCTCTCTCTCTATTACTTGGCCAATTAATTTCTTTCTATTTATAGTAGAGATGGGGTCTTGCTCTTGCTCCCACTGATTTGAACTCCTGACCTCCAGCAATCCTTCCCCCTTGGCCTCCCAGAGAGCTAGGATTACAGGTGTGCTGGGCCTGAGAGAAATTTTTATCTCTCCCTCCCTGCTTATGTCTTTTATTCTGTCTATAGCAGACATAGAGAGAGAGAGACAGAGAGAGTGAGAGAGACAAATTATTATCTCTCCCTCCCTGCTTTATCTGGTAAGTCCTTTTTTATGATTATTATTATTATTCTTTTTTTTGAGACAGAGTCTCACTTTTGGTGCCAGGGCTAGAGTGCTATGGCATCAGCTTAGCTCACAGCTACCTCAAACTCCTGGGCTCCAGTGATCCTTCTGTTTCAGCCTCCTGAGTAGCTGGAACTACAGACATGCACCACCATGCCCGGCTTATTATGTGTTTGTGTGTGTGTGTTTAGTTGGCCTATTAATTTCTTTCTATTTATAGTAGAGATGGTCTTGCTCTTCCTCAGGCTGGTTTTGAACTCCTATCCTTGAGCAATCCGCCTGCCTCAGCCTCCCAGATAGCTAGGATTACAGCTGTACTGGGCCTGAGAGAAATTTTTATCTCTCCCTCCCTGCTTATCTCTTTTATTCTGTCTATAGCAGATTTATACAGAGAGAGAGGAATTTATATCTCTCCCTCCCTTCTTATTTCTTTTATTCTGTCTATAGCAGATTTATTGAGAGAGAGAGAGAGAGAGAGTGAGTGAAATTTTTATCTCTCCATCCCTGCTTATCTCTTTTATTCTGTCTATAGCAGATTTATATATATAGAGAGAGAGACACAGAGAGAGAGAGAGATATCAATCTATCCATTGCATTTCCTAGTCTTTAGGTGACTGGGCCTCAGCAGGGGAATGTGAATTGAGAAAATTTGTGTTGCTAACAAATAAAACGCTGGGGTTCAAACTCTCCGTTTTCCCAATAAAACCTATCCCCCTACCAATCCTACTGTGCCACCTCTGGAGTGTGACCTGGTCGCCAGCCCCACAAAGCCTCCTCCAACCACCTTGCTGTGACTTCTCCTTACCCCTTGTCTTTTCCTTGCTAGCTCCCCTCACTTTAGGGGTCCACTTAA
>NC_134123.1:42609114-42626614 GCF_040939455.1 Microcebus murinus
GTCTATAGCAGCAGTGTGATGGGGTCGCCAGCCCAGCAAAGCCTCCTCCCACCTCCTTGCTGTGACTTCTCCTTACCCCTTGTCTTTTCCTTGCTAGCTCGCCTCACTTTAGGGGTCCACTTAACTGGATCTCAAGCTTGACTCCACTTTTATCATGTTAATGTCTCCCTCTGACCAAAGTTCTCTTGCATTCCAAAATGTTTTACTGAAACTGTCATTCAGTATTCAATCCGGGGTCCACCTCATGTATCAGTTCTCTGGGCCAGTTCCTGAAGAAAAGAACACTTTGGAGAAAATCACAGAAAATATATACAGAGAGAGAGAGAAACAGAGAGAGAGAGAGGGAAATTATTATCTCTCCCTCCCTGCTTTTTCTGGAA
Organism: Microcebus murinus; assembly: GCF_040939455.1. Lineage (NCBI taxonomy): Eukaryota > Metazoa > Chordata > Mammalia > Primates > Cheirogaleidae > Microcebus > Microcebus murinus. The sequence continues at coordinate 42,609,495 of NC_134123.1, forward strand.
AGTAAGACCTTTTTTATTATTATTAATTTTTTCTTTTTTTTTGAGACAGAGTCTCACTTTTAGGGCCCGGGCTAGGGTGCTATGGCTTCAGACTAGCTCACAGCAACCTCAACCTCCTAGGCTCAAGCAATCCTCCTGCCTCAGCCTCCCAAACAGCTGGGACTACAGGGATATGCCGCCACGCCTGGCTCATTTTTCTTTCTATATATATTACTTGGCCAATTAATTTCTTTGTGTTTATAGTAGAGATGGGGTTTTGCTCTTGCTCAGGCTGGTTTGAACTCCTGACCTCCTGCAATCCTGCTGCCTCAGTCTCCCAGAGAGCTAGGACTACAGGTGTGCTGGGCCTGAGAAAAATTTTATCTCTCCCTCCCTGCTTATCTCTTTTTTTTTTTTTTTTTTTTTTTTTTTTTTTTTTTTTTTTTTTTTTTTTTTTTGAGATAGAGTCTCGCTTTGTTGCCCAGGCTAGAGTGAGTGCCGTGGCGTCAGCCTAGCTCACAGCAACCTCAAACTCCTGGGCTCGAGCGATCCTTCTGCCTCAGCCTCCCTGGTAGCTGGGACTACAGGCATGTGCCACCATGCCCGGCTAATTTTTTATATATATATCAGTTGGCCAATTGATTTCTTTCTATTTATAGTAGAGACGGGGTCTCGCTCTTGCTCAGGCTGGTTTTGAACTCCTGACCTTGAGCAATCCGCCCACCTCGGCCTCCCAAGAGCTAGGATTACAGGCGTGAGCCACAGCGCCCGGCCCCTGCTTATCTCTTTAATTCTGTCTATAGCAGATTTATATATATATATATACACAGAGAGAGAGAGAAAGAAAGAGAGAGTGAAATATTTATCTCTCCCTCCCTGCTTATCTCTTTTATTCTGTCTATAGCAGATTTATATATATATATATATATATATATATATATATATATATATATATATATAGAGAGAGAGAGAGAGAGAGAGAGAGAGTGAAATTTTTATCTCTCCCTCCCTTCTTATCTCTTTTATTCTGTCTATAGCAGATTTATATATATACAGAGAGAGAGAGAGAGAGAGTGAAATTTTTATCTCTCCATCCCTGCTTATCTCTTTTATTCTGTCTATAGCAGATTTATATATATATATAGAGAGAGAGAGAGAGAGAATTTATATCTCTCCCTCCCTTCTTATCTCTTTTATTCTGTCAATAGCAGATTTATATATATATAGAGAGAGAGAGACAGAGAGACAGAGAGACAGAGGAATTCATATCTCTCCCTCCCATCTTATCTCTTTTATTCTGTCTATAGCAGATTTATATATATACATATATATATAGAGAGAGAGAGAGTGAGAGAGGAATTTATATCTCTCCCTCCCTGCTTATCTCTTTTATTCTGTCTATAGCCGATTTATATATATACACAGAGAGAGAGAGAGAGAGTGAAATTTTTATCTCTCCATCCCTGCTTATCTCTTTTATTCTGTCTATAGCAGATTTATATATATATAGAGAGAGAGAGAGAGAGAATTTATATCTCTCCCTCCCTTCTTATCTCTTTATTCTGTCAATAGCAGATTTATATATATATATATATAGAGAGAGAGAGAGAGAGACAGGGACACAGGGAGACAGAGAGACAGAGGAATTCATATCTCTCCCTCCCTTCTTATCTCTTTTATTCTGTCTATAGCAGATTTATATATATATATAGAGAGAGAGAGAGTGAGTGAAATTCTTATCTCTCCATCCCAGCTTATCTCTTTTATTCTGTCTATAGCAGATATATATATATATAGAGAGAGAGACAGAGAGAGAGAGAGAGAGAGAGGAATTTATATCTCTCCCTCCCTTCTTATCTCTTTTATTCGGTCTATAGCAGATTTATATATATATATACACAGAGAGAGAGAGAAAGAGAGGGAGAGTGAAATATTTATCTCTCCCTCCCTGCTTATCTCTTTTATTCTGTCTATAGCAGATTTATATATATATATATATAGAGAGAGAGAGAGAGAGGAATTTATATCTCTCCCTCCCTTTTTATTTCTTTTATTCTGTCTATAGCAGATTTATATATATATAGAGAGAGAGAGAGTGAGTGAAATTTTATCTCTCCATCCCTGCTTATCTCTTTTATTCTGTCTATAGCAGATTTATATATATATATATATATATGTATATATATATATAGACAGAGAGAGAGAGGAATTTTTATCTCTCCCTCCCTTCTTATCTCTTTTATTCTCTCTATAGCAGATTTATATATATACACATACATACAGAGAGAGAGAGAGAGTGAAATTTTTATCTCTGAATCCCTGCTTTTACTGCTAAGTCCATAGTTCTTAATTTTTTTTTTTTTTTTGACAGAGTCTCACTTTTGGTGCCCGGGCTAGAGTGCTATGGTGTCAGCTTAGCTCACAGCAACCTCAAACTCCTGGCCTCAATTCATCCTTCTGTCTCAGCCTCTTGAGTAGCTGGGACTACAGGCATGTGCCAGCATGCCTGGCTAATTTTTCTTTCTATATATATTACTTGGCGGGTGGACATGATAAATAATGAGAATTGAGGACCAGATAAATGACTGGAAAAAAATACTTCCTGTTTCCTCAATACCAGCATCCATTTTAAGGGTATACCTGTAGACCTAGGTGGAAAATGGAGGCAAGCTTTAGAAAGAAAAAAAAAAATCTCTGTCAGCCCCATCAGAGGGTCCCCTCTTGTCTGGCTGACACTGGCACCGGTACTTAGGGGTCACCTAGTGGCCACTTTGATCAGACTTGGGGATGGGTAAAGTCAGGCCATGTTGGGAGCTTAAGAGTGGACCCCACCCCCACCCCAGGTGTGGAGGCCGGCTTTCAAATCTGCTACATTGTATGACAGGTTCTGCCTGGGCCCGCCAGCCCCAGGCGCCTCTAGCGTCCAGAGGGTCTCCGCCCAACCCCCTCCCTGTTGTCCCAGGGAGGGGCCCCTCCTCCTCCTCCCGCTCCCTGCCTGCCTCCCCGCCCCCACCGTAGGCCTCTGCCCAGGGTTTTTTTTTTTTTTTTCTTTTCCCGGTTTCTGTTTAATCTTTGTTTTTTTTTTGTTTATTTGTGTGCTTTTTTTTTAGGTTTATGGAATATCGTTTAAAAATTTAAATCACAGAATGAATTCTACAACAACTTGTGACTTTTTATCCTAGGCTGAGAACAATGTATTTTCTCTTCCTGTGAATTTTATTTTATTGATTCCAAAGTATACATTTCTAAATGAATAGGGTGAGCAACACACTCCCGTGGGGCCTGTGTCAGTGGATAGGTGTCCGGGAGGGTCCCCTCCTGCAGCTTGTTGTGGTAGCTCCACATTTAGGAGAGGCAAATCATTCACTTCCCTAATGATCCTAGATGAGTCTGCTCAATTTTTTATGATGTCCTGGAAACATATAAAACACCCTTCCTACTTCACGTAGCCGACCACAAAGTTTCTCCCAGGAAAAAATATTCAACATCATGAATTTCACAGTGTAATAGAGGGAATGGTCTAGACAGAGGGAAAAAAAAATAAAGGAAAGAAACATTTTGTGTCCTTTTAAAACTTCCCCCCCACCCCCTGATGTTGGAAACTTGTAGTCTGGCCTCTATCCCCAAGAGGAGTTAATTCCTTTCTTAAAACTTCTGAGCAGTCCCCAGACCCACAGGCCTTGTTTTTGGCCCAGCTGAGACCAGTGAAATGATTAACCACAATAATGGTTAAAGCGGAGAACCCTCACTCTATGTATTTTTTAACATACTTTTATTTATTTATTTATTCATTCATTCATGCATGCATGCATATATATATATATATATACAGAGAGAGAGAGAGAGAGAGAGAGAAATTTTTATCTCTCCCTCCCTCCTTTTTCTGGTAAGACAGACCTTTTTTATTATTATTAATTTTTTCTTTTTTTTTGAGACAGAGTCTCACTCTTAGGGCCTGGGCTAGGGTGCTATGGCTTCAGCTTAGCTCACAGCAACCTCAAAATCCTGGGTTCAAGTGATCCTTCTGTCTCAGCCTCTTGAGTAGTTGGGACTACAGGCATGTGCCAGCATGCCTGGCTAATTTTTCTTCCTATATATATTACCTGGCCAATTAATTTCTTTCTATTTATAGTAGAGATGGGGTCTTCCTCTTGCTCAGGCTGGTTTGAATTCCTGACCTCCAGCAATCCTCCCACCTTGGCCTCCCAGAGCTAGGATTGCAGCTGTGCTGGGCCTGAGAGAAATTTTTATGTCTCCCTCCCTGCTTATCTCTTTTCTCTTTTATTCTGTCTATAGCAGACATTCTGTCTATAGCAGCAGTGTGATGGGGTCGCCAGCCCAGCAAAGCCTCCTCCCACCCACCTCCTTGCTGTGACTTCTCCTTACCCCTTGTCTTTTCCTTGCTAGCTCCCCTCACTTTAGGGGTCCACTTAACTGGATCTCAAGCTTGACTCCACTTTTATCATGTTAATGTCTCCCTCTGACCAAAGTTCTCTTGCATTCCAAAATGTTTTACTGAAAGTGTCATTCAGTATTCAATCCGGGGTCCACCTCATTTATCAGTTCTCTGGGCCAGTTCCTGAAGAAAAGAACACTTTGGAGAAAATCACAGAAAATATATACAGAGAGAGAGAGAGAGAGAGCGAGAGAGAGAGAAACAGAGAGAGAGAGAGAGAAATTATCTCTCCCTCCCTGCTTTTTCTGGAAAGTAAGACCTTTTTTATTATTATTAATTTTTTCTTTTTTTTTGAGACAGAGTCTCACTTTTAGGGCCCGGGCTAGGGTGCTATGGCTTCAGACTAGCTCACAGCAACCTCAACCTCCTAGGCTCAAGCAATCCTCCTGCCTCAGCCTCCCAAACAGCTGGGACTACAGGGATATGCCGCCACGCCTGGCTCATTTTTCTTTCTATATATATTACTTGGCCAATTAATTTCTTTGTGTTTATAGTAGAGATGGGGTTTTGCTCTTGCTCAGGCTGGTTTGAACTCCTGACTTCCTGCAATCCTGCTGCCTCAGTCTCCCAGAGAGCTAGGACTACAGGTGTGCTGGGCCTGAGAAAAATTTTTATCTCTCCCTCCCTGCTTATCTCTTTAATTCTGTCTATAGCAGATTTATATATATATACACAGAGAGAGAGAGAAAGAGAGAGAGAGTGAAATATTTATCTCTCCCTCCCTGCTTATCTCTTTTATTCTGTCTATAGCAGATTTATATATATATATATACATGGAGAGAGAGAGAGAGAGTGAAATTTTTATCTCTCCCTCCCTTCTTATCTCTTTTATTCTGTCTATAGCAGATTTATATATATACAGAGAGAGAGAGAGTGAAATTTTTATCTCTCCATCCCTGCTTATCTCTTTTATTCTGTCTATAGCAGATTTATATATATATATATAGAGAGAGAGAGAGAGAGAGAATTTTTATCTCTCCATCCCAGCTTATCTCTTTTATTCTGTCAATAGCAGATTTATATATATATATAGAGAGAGAGAGAGACAGAGAGACAGAGAGACAGAGGAATTCATATCTCTCCCTCCCTTCTTATCTCTTTTATTCTGTCTATAGCAGATTTATATATATATATATAGAGAGAGAGAGAGAGAGAGTGAGTGAAATTCTTATCTCTCCATCCCAGCTTATCTCTTTTATTCTGTCTATAGCAGATATATATATATATATATATATAGACAGAGAGAGAGACAGAGAGAGAGAGAGAGAGAGGAATTTATATCTCTCCCTCCCTTCTTATCTCTTTTATTCTGTCTATAGCAGATTTATATATATATATACAGAGAGAGAGAGAAAGAGAGAGAGAGTGAAATATTTATCTCTCCCTCCCTGCTTATCTCTTTTATTCTGTCTATAGCAGATTTATATATATATATATATGGAGAGAGAGAGAGAGTGAAATTTTTATCTCTACCTCCCTTCTTATCTCTTTTATTCTGTCTATAGCAGATTTATATATATACACAGAGAGAGAGAGAGTGAAATTTTTATCTCTCCCTCCCTGCTTATCTCTTTTATTCTGTCTATAGCAGATTTATATATATATATATATATATATATATATAGAGAGAGAGAGAGAGAGAGAGAGAGGAATTTATATCTCTCCCTCCCTTTTTATTTCTTTTATTCTGTCTATAGCAGATTTATATATATATATAGAGAGAGAGAGAGAGAGAGTGAGTGAAATTTTTATCTCTCCATCCCTGCTTATCTCTTTTATTCTGTCTATAGCAGATCTCTCTCTCTCCATATATATATACATAGAGAGAGAGAGAGAGAGAGAGAGAGTGAAATTTTATCTCTCCATCCCTGCTTATCTCTTTTATTCTGTCTATAGCAGATTTTTATATATATATATATATATGTATATATATATAGAGAGAGAGAGAGAGGAATTTTTATCTCTCCCTCCCTTCTTATCTCTTTTATTCTCTCTATAGCAGATTTATATATACACACATACATACAGAGAGAGAGAGAGAGTGAAATTTTTATCTCTGAATCCCTGCTTTTACTGCTAAGTCCATAGTTCTTAATTTTTTTTTTTTTTTTTTGACAGAGTCTCACTTTTGGTGCCCGGGCTAGAGTGCTAGGGTGTCAGCTTAGCTCACAGCAACCTCAAACTCCTGGCCTCAAGTCATCCTTCTGTCTCAGCCTCTTGAGTAGCTGGGACTACAGGCATGTGCCAGCATGCCTGGCTAATTTTTCTTTCTATATATATTACTTGGCGGGTGGACATGATAAATAATGAGGATTGAGGACCAGATAAATGACTGGAAAAAAATACTTCCTGTTTCCTCAATACCAGCATCCATTTTAAGGGTATACCTGTAGACCTAGGTGGAAAATGGAGGCAAGCTTTAGAAAGAAAAAAAAAAATCGCTGTCAGCCCCGTCAGAGGGTCCCCTCTTGTCTGGCTGACACTGGCACCGGTACTTAGGGGTCACCTAGTGGCCACTTTGATCAGACTTGGGGATGGGTAAAGTCAGGCCATGTTGGGAGCTTAAGAGTGGACCCCACCCCCACCCCAGGTGTGGAGGCCGGCTTTCAAATCTGCTACATTGTATGACAGGTTCTGCTGGGCCCGCCAGCCCCAGGCGCCTCTAGCCTCCAGAGGGTCTCCGCCCAACCCCCTCCCTGTTGTCCCAGGGAGGGGCCCCTCCTCCTCCTCCCGCTCCCTGCCTGCCTCCCCGCCCCCACCGTAGGCCTCTGCCCAGGGTTTTTTTTTTTTTTTTCTTTTCCCGGTTTCTGTTTAATCTTTGTTTTTTTTTTGTTTATTTGTGTGTTTTTTTTTTAGGTTTATGGAATATCGTTTAAAAATTTAAATCACAGAATGAATTCTACAACAACTTGTGACTTTTTATCCTAGGCTGAGAACAATGTATTTTCTCTTCCTGTGAATTTTATTTTATTGATTCCAAAGTATACATTTCTAAATGAATAGGGTGAGCAACACACTCCCGTGGGGCCTGTGTCAGTGGATAGGTGTCCGGGAGGGTCCCCTCCTGCTGCTTGTTGTGGTAGCTCAACATTTAGGAGAGGCAAATCATTCACTTCCCTAATGATCCTAGATGAGTCTGCTCAATTTTTTATGATGTCCTGGAAACATATAAAACACCCTTCCTACTTCACGTAGCCGACCACAAAGTTTCTCCCAGGAAAAAATATTCAACATCATGAATTTCACAGTGTAATAGAGGGAATGGTCTAGACAGAGGGAAAAAAAAATAAAGGAAAGAAACATTTTGTGTCCTTTTAAAACTTCCCCCCCACCCCCTGATGTTGGAAACTTGTAGTCTGGCCTCTATCCCCAAGAGGAGATAATTCCTTTCTTAAAACTTCTGAGCAGTCCCCAGACCCACAGGCCTTGTTTTTGGCCCAGCTGAGACCAGTGAAATGATTAACCACAATAATGGTTAAAGCGGAGAACCCTCCCTCTATGTATTTTTTAACATACTTTTATTTATTTATTTATTCATTCATTCATTCATTCATGCATGCATGCACATATATATCTATATATATATACATTATATATATATATATACAGAGAGAGAGAGAGAGAGAGAGAGAAATTTTTATCTCTCCCTCCCTCCTTTTTCTGGTAAGACAGACCTTTTTTATTATTATTAATTTTTTCTTTTTTTTTGAGACAGAGTCTCACTCTTAGGGCCTGGGCTAGGGTGCTATGGCTTCAGCTTAGCTCACAGCAACCTCAAAATCCTGGGTTCAAGTGATCCTTCTGTCTCAGCCTCTTGAGTAGTTGGGACTACAGGCATGTGCCAGCATGCCTGGCTAATTTTTCTTCCTATATATATTACCTGGCCAATTAATTTCTTTCTATTTATAGTAGAGATGGGGTCTTCCTCTTGCTCAGGCTGGTTTGAATTCCTGACCTCCAGCAATCCTCCCACCTTGGCCTCCCAGAGCTAGGATTGCAGCTGTGCTGGGCCTGAGAGAAATTTTTATGTCTCCCTCCCTGCTTATCTCTTTTCTCTTTTATTCTGTCTATAGCAGACATTCTGTCTATAGCAGCAGTGTGATGGGGTCGCCAGCCCAGCAAAGCCTCCTCCCACCCACCTCCTTGCTGTGACTTCTCCTTACCCCTTGTCTTTTCCTTGCTAGCTCCCCTCACTTTAGGGGTCCACTTAACTGGATCTCAAGCTTGACTCCACTTTTATCATGTTAATGTCTCCCTCTGACCAAAGTTCTCTTGCATTCCAAAATGTTTTACTGAAAGTGTCATTCAGTATTCAATCCGGGGTCCACCTCATTTATCAGTTCTCTGGGCCAGTTCCTGAAGAAAAGAACACTTTGGAGAAAATCACAGAAAATATATACAGAGAGAGAGAGAGAAACAGAGAGAGAGAGAGAAATTATCTCTCCCTCCCTGCTTTTTCTGGAAAGTAAGACCTTTTTTATTATTATTAATTTTTTCTTTTTTTTTGAAACAGAGTCTCACTTTTAGGGCCCGGGCTAGGGTGCTATGGCTTCAGACGAGCTCACAGCAACCTCAACCTCCTAGGCTCAAGCAATCCTCCTGCCTCAGCCTCCCAAACAGCTGGGACTACAGGGATATGCCGCCACGCCTGGCTCATTTTTCTTTCTATATATATTACTTGGCCAATTAATTTCTTTGTGTTTATAGTAGAGATGGGGTTTTGCTCTTGCTCAGGCTGGTTTGAACTCCTGACTTCCTGCAATCCTGCTGCCTCAGTCTCCCAGAGAGCTAGGACTACAGGTGTGCTGGGCCTGAGAAAAATTTTTATCTCTCCCTCCCTGCTTATCTCTTTAATTCTGTCTATAGCAGATTTATATATATATACACAGAGAGAGAGAGAAAGAGAGAGAGAGTGAAATATTTATCTCTCCCTCCCTGCTTATCTCTTTTATTCTGTCTATAGCAGATTTATATATATATATATATATATATGGAGAGAGAGAGAGCGAGTGAAATTTTTATCTGTCCCTCCCTTCTTATCTCTTTTATTCTGTCTATAGCAGATTTATATATATACAGAGAGAGAGAGAGTGAAATTTTTATCTCTCCATCCCTGCTTATCTCTTTTATTCTGTCTATAGCAGATTTATATATATATATATATAGAGAGAGAGAGAGAATTTATATCTCTCCCTCCTTCTTATCTCTTTTATTCTGTCAATAGCAGATTTATATATAGAGAGAGACAGAGAGACAGAGGAATTCATATCTCTCCCTCCCTTCTTATCTCTTTTATTCTGTCTATAGCAGATTTATATATATATATATATAGAGAGAGAGAGAGAGAGTGAGTGAAATTCTTATCTCTCCATCCCAGCTTATCTCTTTTATTCTGTCTATAGCAGATATATATATATATATATAGACAGAGAGAGAGACAGAGAGAGAGAGAGAGAGAGAGGAATTTATATCTCTCCCTCCCTTCTTATCTCTTTTATTCTGTCTATAGCAGATTTATATATATATACACAGAGAGAGAGAGAAAGAGAGAGAGAGTGAAATATTTATCTCTCCCTCCCTGCTTATCTCTTTTATTCTGTCTATAGCAGATTTATATATATATATATATGTATATGGAGAGAGAGAGAGAGTGAAATTTTTATCTCTACCTCCCTTCTTATCTCTTTTATTCTGTCTATAGCAGATTTATATATATACACAGAGAGAGAGAGTGAAATTTTTATCTCTCCCTCCCTGCTTATCTCTTTTATTCTGTCTATAGCAGATTTATATATATATATATATAGAGAGAGAGAGAGAGAGGAATTTATATCTCTCCCTCCCTTTTTATTTCTTTTATTCTGTCTATAGCATATTTATATATATATATATATAGAGAGAGAGAGAGAGTGAGTGAAATTTTTATCTCTCCATCCCTGCTTATCTCTTTTATTCTGTCTATAGCAGATCTCTCTCTCTCCATATATATATACATAGAGAGAGAGAGAGAGAGAGAGTCAGTGAAATTTTATCTCTCCATCCCTGCTTATCTCTTTTATTCTGTCTATAGCAGATTTATATATATATATATATATATGTATATATATATAGAGAGAGAGAGAGAGGAATTTTTATCTCTCCCTCCCTTCTCATCTCTTATATTCTCTCTATAGCAGATTTATATATATACACATACATACAGAGAGAGAGAGAGAGTGAAATTTTTATCTCTGAATCCCTGCTTTTACTGCTAAGTCCATCGTTCTTAAATTTTTTTTTTTTTTTTTTGACAGAGTCTCACTTTTGGTGCCCGGGCTAGAGTGCTATGGTGTCAGCTTAGCTCACAGCAACCTCAAACTCCTGGCCTCAAGTCATCCTTCTGTCTCAGCCTCTTGAGTAGCTGGGACTACAGGCATGTGCCAGCATGCCTGGCTAATTTTTCTTTCTATATATATTACTTGGCGGGTGGACATGATAAATAATGAGGATTGAGGACCAGATAAATGACTGGAAAAAAATACTTCCTGTTTCCTCAATACCAGCATCCATTTTAAGGGTATACCTGTAGACCTAGGTGGAAAATGGAGGCAAGCTTTAGAAAGAAAAAAAAAAAATCGCTGTCAGCCCCGTCAGAGGGTCCCCTCTTGTCTGGCTGACACTGGCACTGGTACTTAGGGGTCACATAGTGGCCACTTTGATCAGACTTGGGGATGGGTAAAGTCAGGCCATGTTGGGAGCTTAAGAGTGGACCCCACCCCCACCCCAGGTGTGGAGGCCGGCTTTCAAATCTGCTACATTGTATGACAGGTTCTGCCTGGGCCCGCCAGCCCCAGGCGCCTCTAGCCTCCAGAGGGTCTCCGCCCAACCCCCTCCCTGTTGTCCCAGGGAGGGGCCCCTCCTCCTCCTCCTCCTCCCGCTCCCTGCCTGCCTCCCCGCCCCCAGCGTAGGCCTCTGCCCAGGGTTTTTTTTTTTTTTTTCTTTTCCCGGTTTGTGTTTTATCTTGTTTTTTTTGGGTATTTTTGTGTGTTTTTTTTAGGTTTATGGAATATCGTTTAAAAATTTAAATCACAGAATCAATTCTACAACAACTTGTGACTTTTTATCCTAGGCTGAGAACAATGTATTTTCTCTTCCTGTGAATTTTATTTTATGGATTCCAAAGTATACATTTCTAAATGAATAGGGTGAGCAACACACTCCCGTGGGGCCTGTGTCAGTGGATAGGTGTCCGGGAGGGTCCCCTCCTGCAGCTTGTTGTGGTAGCTCAACATTTAGGAGAGGCAAATCATTCATTTCCCTAATGATCCTAGATGAGTCTGCTCAATTTTTTATGATGTCCTGGAAACATATAAAACACCCTTCCTACTTCACGTAGCCGACCACAAAGTTTCTCCCAGGAAAAACTATTTAACATCATGAATTTCACAGTGTAATAGAGGGAATGGTCTAGAGAGAGGGCAAAAAAAATAAAGGACAGAGACATTTTGTGTCCTTTTAAAACTCCAACCCCCCACCCCCTGATGTTGGAAATTTGGAGTCTGGCCTCTATCCCCAAGAGCAGTTCAATCTTTTCTTAAAACTCCAGAGCGGTGGGTCCCCAGCCCCACAGGCCTTGTTTTTGGCCCAGCTGAGACCAGTGAAATGATTAACCACAATAATGGCTAAAGCGGAGAACCCTCCCTCTATGTATTTTTTAACATACTTTTATTCATTCATTCATTCATGCATGCATGTATGCATGCATTTAATTTTTTGAGACAGAGTCTCAATTTGTTGCCCAGGCTAGAGTGAGTGCCATGGCGTCAGCCTAGCTCACGGCAACCTCAACTTCCTGGGCTCAAGCCATCCTCCTGCCTCAGTCTCCCAAGTAGCTGGGACTACAGGCAGTGTCATCATGCCTGGCTAATTTTTCTCTGTCTCTCTCTATTACTTGGCCAATTAATTTCTTTCTATTTATAGTAGAGATGGGGTCTTCCTCTTGCTCAGGCTGGTTTGAATTCCTGACCTCCAGCAATCCTCCCACCTTGGCCTCCCAGAGCTAGGATTGCAGCTGTGCTGGGCCTGAGAGAAATTTTTATGTCTCCCTCCCTGCTTATCTCTTTTCTCTTTTATTCTGTCTATAGCAGACATTCTGTCTATAGCAGCAGTGTGATGGGGTCGCCAGCCCAGCAAAGCCTCCTCCCACCCACCTCCTTGCTGTGACTTCTCCTTACCCCTTGTCTTTTCCTTGCTAGCTCCCCTCACTTTAGGGGTCCACTTAACTGGATCTCAAGCTTGACTCCACTTTTATCATGTTAATGTCTCCCTCTGACCAAAGTTCTCTTGCATTCCAAAATGTTTTACTGAAAGTGTCATTCAGTATTCAATCCGGGGTCCACCTCATGTATCAGTTCTCTGGGCCAGTTCCTGAAGAAAAGAACACTTTGGAGAAAATCACAGAAAATATATACAGAGAGAGAGAGAGAGAGAGAGAGAAACAGAGAGAGAGAGAGAGAGAAATTATTATCTCTCCCTCCCTGCTTTTTCTGGAAAGTAAGACCTTTTTTATTATTATTAATTTTTTCTTTTTTTTTGAGACAGAGTCTCACTTTTAGGGCCCGGGCTAGGGTGCTATGGCTTCAGACTAGCTCACAGCAACCTCAACCTCCTAGGCTCAAGCAATCCTCCTGCCTCAGCCTCCCAAACAGCTGGGACTATAGGGATATGCCGCCACGCCTGGCTCATTTTTCTTTCTATATATATTACTTGGCCAATTAATTTCTTTGTGTTTATAGTAGAGATGGGGTTTTGCTCTTGCTCAGGCTGGTTTGAACTCCTGACCTCCTGCAATCCTGCTGCCTCAGTCTCCCAGAGAGCTAGGACTACAGGTGTGCTGGGCCTGAGAAAAATTTTATCTCTCCCTCCCTGCTTATCTCTTTAATTCTGTCTATAGCAGATTTATATATATATACACAGAGAGAGAGAGAAAGAGAGAGAGAGTGAAATATTTATCTCTCCCTCCCTGCTTATCTCTTTTATTCTGTCTATAGCAGATTTATATATATATATATATATATATATATATATATATGGAGAGAGAGAGAGTGAAATTTTTATCTCTCCCTCCCTTCTTATCTCTTTTATTCTGTCTATAGCAGATTTATATATATATATATATAGAGAGAGAGAGACAGAGAGACAGAGAGACAGAGGAATTCATATCTCTCCCTCCCTTCTTATCTCTTTTATTCTGTCTATAGCAGATTTATATATATACATATATATATAGAGAGAGAGAGAGTGAGAGAGGAATTAATATCTCTCCCTCCCTGCTTATCTCTTTTATTCGGTCTATAGCAGATTTATATATATACACAGAGAGAGAGAGAGAGAGTGAAATTTTTATCTCTCCATCCCTGCTTATCTCTTTTATTCTGTCTATAGCAGATTTATATATATATATATATAGAGAGAGAGAATTTATATCTCTCCCTCCCTTCTTATCTCTTTTATTCTGGCAATAGCAGATTTATATATATATATATATAGAGAGAGAGAGAGAGACAGACAGACAGAGGAATTCATATCTCTCCCTCCCTTCTTATCTCTTTTATTCTGTCTATAGCAGATTTATATATATATATATATATAGAGAGAGAGAGAGAGAGTGAGTGAAATTCTTATCTCTCCATCCCAGCTTATCTCTTTTATTCTGTCTATAGCAGATATATATATATATAGAGAGAGAGAGACAGAGACAGAGAGAGAGAGAGAGAGAGGAATTTATATCTCTCCCTCCCTTCTTATCTCTTTTATTCTGTCTATAGCAGATTTATATATATATACACAGAGAGAGAGAGAAAGAGAGAGAGAGTGAAATATTTATCTCTCCCTCCCTGCTTATCTCTTTTATTCTGTCTATAGCAGATTTATATATATACACAGAGAGAGAGAGAGAGAGTGAAATTTTTCTCTCTCCCTCCCTGCTTATCTCTTTTATTCTGTCTATAGCAGATTTATATATATACACAGAGAGAGAGAGAGAGAGTGAAATTTTTATCTCTCCCTCCCTGCTTATCTCTTTTATTCTGTCTATAGCAGATTTATATATATATATATAGAGAGAGAGAGAGAGAGAGGAATTTATATCTCTCCCTCCCTTTTTATTTCTTTTATTCTGTCTATAGCAGATTTATATATATATATATATAGAGAGAGAGAGAGTGAGTGAAATTTTTATCTCTCCATCCCTGCTTATCTCTTTTATTCTGTCTATAGCAGATCTCTCTCTCTCCATATATATATACATAGAGAGAGAGAGAGAGAGTGAGTGAAATTTTATCTCTCCATCCCTGCTTATCTCTTTTATTCTGTCTATAGCAGATTTATATATATATATATATATATATATATAGAGAGAGAGAGAGAGAGAGAGAGAGGAATTTTTATCTCTCCCTTCCTTCTTATCTCTTTTATTCTCTCTATAGCAGATTTATATATATACACATACATACAGAGAGAGAGAGAGAGTGAAATTTTTATCTCTGAATCCCTGCTTTTACTGCTAAGTCCATAGTTCTCAATTTTTTTTTTTTTTTTTTGACAGAGTCTCACTTTTGGTGCCCGGGCTAGAGTGCTATGGTGTCAGCTTAGCTCACAGCAACCTCAAACTCCTGGGCTCAAGTCATCCTTCTGTCTCAGCCTCTTGAGTAGCTGGGACTACAGGCATGTGCCAGAATGCCTGGCTAATTTTTCTTTCTATATATATTACTTGGCGGGTGGACATGATAAATAATGAGGATTGAGCACCAGATAAATGACTGGAAAAAAATACTTCCTGTTTCCTCAATACCAGCATCCATTTTAAGGGTATACCTGTAGACCTAGGTGTAAAATGGAAGCAAACTTTAGAAAGAAAAAAAAAAAAATCGCTGTCAGCCCCGTCAGAGGGTCCCTTCTTGTCTGGCTGACACTGGCACCGGTACTTAGGGGTCACCTAGTGGCCACTTTGATCAGACTTGGGGATGGGTAAAGTCAGGCCATGTTGGGAGCTTAAGAGTGGACCCCACCCCCACCCCAGGTGTGGAGGCCGGCTTTCAAATCTGCTACATTGTATGACAGGTTCTGCCTGGGCCCGCCAGCCCCAGGCGCCTCTAGCCTCCAGAGGGTCTCCGCCCAACCCCCTCCCTGTTGTCCCAGGGAGGGGCCCCTCCTCCTCCTCCTCCTCCCGCTCCCTGCCTGCCTCCCCGCCCCCAGCGTAGGCCTCTGCCCAGGGTTTTTTTTTTTTTTTTTCTTTTCCCGGTTTGTGTTTTATCTTGTTTTTTTTGGGTATTTTTGTGTGTTTTTTTTAGGTTTATGGAATATCGTTTAAAAATTTAAATCACAGAATCAATTCTACAACAACTTGTGACTTTTTATCCTAGGCTGAGAACAATGTATTTTCTCTTCCTGTGAATTTTATTTTATGGATTCCAAAGTATACATTTCTAAATGAATAGGGTGAGCAACACACTCCCGTGGGGCCTGTGTCAGTGGATAGGTGTCCGGGAGGGTCCCCTCCTGCAGCTTGTTGTGGTAGCTCAACATTTAGGAGAGGCAAATCATTCATTTCCCTAATGATCCTAGATGAGTCTGCTCAATTTTTTATGATGTCCTGGAAACATATAAAACACCCTTCCTACTTCACGTAGCCGACCACAAAGTTTCTCCCAGGAAAAACTATTTAACATCATGAATTTCACAGTGTAATAGAGGGAATGGTCTAGAGAGAGGGCAAAAAAAATAAAGGACAGAGACATTTTGTGTCCTTTTAAAACTCCAACCCCCCACCCCCTGATGTTGGAAATTTGGAGTCTGGCCTCTATCCCCAAGAGCAGTTCAATCTTTTCTTAAAACTCCAGAGCGGTGGGTCCCCAGCCCCACAGGCCTTGTTTTTGGCCCAGCTGAGACCAGTGAAATGATTAACCACAATAATGGCTAAAGCGGAGAACCCTCCCTCTATGTATTTTTTAACATACTTTTATTCATTCATTCATTCATGCATGCATGTATGCATGCATTTAATTTTTTGAGACAGAGTCTCAATTTGTTGCCCAGGCTAGAGTGAGTGCCATGGCGTCAGCCTAGCTCACGGCAACCTCAACTTCCTGGGCTCAAGCCATCCTCCTGCCTCAGTCTCCCAAGTAGCTGGGACTACAGGCAGTGTCATCATGCCTGGCTAATTTTTCTCTGTCTCTCTCTATTACTTGGCCAATTAATTTCTTTCTATTTATAGTAGAGATGGGGTCTTCCTCTTGCTCAGGCTGGTTTGAATTCCTGACCTCCAGCAATCCTCCCACCTTGGCCTCCCAGAGCTAGGATTGCAGCTGTGCTGGGCCTGAGAGAAATTTTTATGTCTCCCTCCCTGCTTATCTCTTTTCTCTTTTATTCTGTCTATAGCAGACATTCTGTCTATAGCAGCAGTGTGATGGGGTCGCCAGCCCAGCAAAGCCTCCTCCCACCCACCTCCTTGCTGTGACTTCTCCTTACCCCTTGTCTTTTCCTTGCTAGCTCCCCTCACTTTAGGGGTCCACTTAACTGGATCTCAAGCTTGACTCCACTTTTATCATGTTAATGTCTCCCTCTGACCAAAGTTCTCTTGCATTCCAAAATGTTTTACTGAAAGTGTCATTCAGTATTCAATCCGGGGTCCACCTCATGTATCAGT
>NC_134123.1:42631614-42661614 GCF_040939455.1 Microcebus murinus
AGAATCAATTCTACAACAACTTGTGACTTTTTATCCTAGGCTGAGAACAATGTATTTTCTCTTCCTGTGGATTTTATTTTATGGATTCCAAAGTATACATTTCTAAATGAATAGGGTGAGCAACACACTCCCGTGGGGCCTGTGTCAGTGGATAGGTGTCCGGGAGGGTCCCCTCCTGCAGCTTGTTGTGGTAGCTCAACATTTAGGAGAGGCAAATCATTCATTTCCCTAATGATCCTAGATGAGTCTGCTCAATTTTTTATGATGTCCTGGAAACATATAAAACACCCTTCCTACTTCACGTAGCCGACCACAAAGTTTCTCCCAGGAAAAACTATTTAACATCATGAATTTCACAGTGTAATAGAGGGAATGGTCTAGAGAGAGGGCAAAAACAATAAAGGACAGAGACATTTTGTGTCCTTTTAAAACTCCACCCCCCCACCCCCTGATGTTGGAAATTTGTAGTCTGGCCTCTATCCCCAAGAGCAGTTCAATCTTTTCTTAAAACTCCAGAGCGGTCGGTCCCCAGCCCCACAGGCCTTGTTTTTGGCCCAGCTGAGACCAGTGAAATGATTAACCACAATAATGGCTAAAGCGGAGAACCCTCCCTCTATGTATTTTTTAACATACTTTTATTTATTCATTCATTCATGCATGCATGCATGCATTTAATTTTTTGAGACAGAGTCTAACTTTGTTGCCCAGGCTAGAGTGAGTGCCATGGCGTCAGCCTAGCTCACGGCAACCTCAACCTCCTGGGCTCAAGCAATCCTCCTGCCTCAGCCTCCCAAGTAGCTGGGACTACAGGCAGAGTCATCATGCCTGGCTAATTTTTCTCTCTCTCTCTATTACTTGGCCAATTAATTTCTTTCTATTTATAGTAGAGATGGGGTCTTGCTCTTGCTCCCACTGATTTGAACTCCTGACCTCCAGCAATCCTTCCCCCTTGGCCTCCCAGAGAGCTAGGATTACAGGTGTGCTGGGCCTGAGAGAAATTTTTATCTCTCCCTCCCTGCTTATGTCTTTTATTCTGTCTATAGCAGACATAGAGAGAGAGAGAGAGAGAGACAGAGAGAGTGAGAGAGAGAAATTATTATCTCTCCCTCCCTGCTTTATCTGGTAAGTCCTTTTTTATGATTATGATTATTATTCTTTTTTTTGAGACAGAGTCTCACTTTTGGTGCCAGGGCTAGAGTGCTATGGCGTCAGCTTAGCTCACAGCTACCTCAAACTCCTGGGCTCAAGTGACCCTTCTGTTTCAGCCTCCTGAGTAGCTGGAACTACAGACATGCACCACCATGCCCGGCCTATTATGTGTTTGTGTGTGTGTGTGTTTAGTTGGCCAATTAATTTCTTTCTATTTATAGTAGAGATGGGGTCTTCCTCTTGCTCAGGCTGGTTTGAATTCCTGACCTCCAGCAATCCTCCCACCTTGGCCTCCCAGAGCTAGGATTGCAGCTGTGCTGGGCCTGAGAGAAATTTTTATGTCTCCCTCCCTGCTTATCTCTTTTCTCTTTTATTCTGTCTATAGCAGACATTCTGTCTATAGCAGCAGTGTGATGGGGTCGCCAGCCCAGCAAAGCCTCCTCCCACCTCCTTGCTGTGACTTCTCCTTACCCCTTGTCTTTTCCTTGCTAGCTCGCCTCACTTTAGGGGTCCACTTAACTGGATCTCAAGCTTGACTCCACTTTTATCATGTTAATGTCTCCCTCTGACCAAAGTTCTCTGGCATTCCAAAATGTTTTACTGAAACTGTCATTCAGTATTCAATCCGGGGTCGACCTCATGTATCAGTTCTCTGGGCCAGTTCCTGAAGAAAAGAACACTTTGGAGAAAATCACAGAAAATATATACAGAGAGAGAGAGAGAGAGAGAGAAACAGAGAGAGAGAGAGAGAAATTATTATCTCTCCCTCCCTGCTTTTTCTGGAAAGTAAGACCTTTTTTATTATTATTAATTTTTTCTTTTTTTTTGAGACAGAGTCTCACTTTTAGGGCCCGGGCTAGGGTGCTATGGCTTCAGACGAGCTCACAGCAACCTCAACCTCCTAGGCTCAAGCAATCCTCCTGCCTCAGCCTCCCAAACAGCTGGGACTACAGGGATATGCCGCCATGCCTGGCTCATTTTTCTTTCTATATATATTACTTGGCCAATTAATTTCTTTGTGTTTATAGTAGAGGTGGGGTTTTGCTCTTGCTCAGGCTGGTTTGAACTCCTGACCTCCTGCAATCCTGCTGCCTCAGTCTCCCAGAGAGCTAGGACTACAGGTGTGCTGGGCCTGAGAAAAATTTTATCTCTCCCTCCCTGCTTATCTCTTTAATTCTGTCTATAGCAGATTTATATATATATACACAGAGAGAGAGAGAAAGAGAGAGAGAGTGAAATATTTATCTCTCCCTCCCTGCTTATCTCTTTTATTCTGTCTATAGCAGATTTATATATATATATATATATATGGAGAGAGAGAGAGTGAAATTTTTATCTCTCCCTTCTTATCTCTTTTATTCTGTCTATAGCAGATTTATATATATACAGAGAGAGAGAGAGAGAGAGTGAAATTTTTATCTCTCCATCCCTGCTTATCTCTTTTATTCTCTCTATAGCAGATATATATATATATATATAGAGAGAGAGAGAGAATTTATATCTCTCCCTCCCTTCTTATCTCTTTTATTCTGTCAATAGCAGATTTATATATATATATAGAGAGAGAGAAACAGAGAGACAGAGAGACAGAGGAATTCATATCTCTCCCTCCCTTCTTATCTCTTTTATTCTGTCTATAGCAGATTTATATATATACATATATATAGAGTGAGAGAGGAATTTATATCTCTCCCTCCCTGCTTATCTCTTTTATTCTGTCTATAGCAGATTTATATATATACACAGAGAGAGAGAGAGAGAGTGAAATTTTTATCTCTCCATCCCTGCTTATCTCTTTTATTCTGTCTATAGCAGATTTATATATATATATATAGAGAGAGAGAGAATTTATATCTCTCCCTCCCTTCTTATCTCTTTTATTCTGTCAATAGCAGATTTATATATATATATATAGAGAGAGAGAGAGAAAGAGAGACAGAGAGACAGAGGAATTCATATGTCTCCCTCCCTTCTTACCTCTTTTATTCTGTCTATAGCAGATTTATATATATATATATATATAGAGAGAGAGAGAGAGAGAGAGAGAGTGAGTGAAATTCTTATCGCTCCATCCCAGCTTATCTCTTTTATTCTGTCTATAGCAGATATATATATATATATATATAGACAGAGAGAGAGACAGAGAGAGAGAGAGAGAGAGGAATTTATATCTCTCCCTCCCTTCTTATCTCTTTTATTCTGTCTATAGCAGATTTATATATATATACACAGAGAGAGAGAGAAAGAGAGAGAGAGTGAAATATTTATCTCTCCCTCCCTGCTTATCTCTTTTATTCTGTCTATAGCAGATTTATATATATATATATATGGAGAGAGAGAGTGAAATTTTTATCTCTTCCTCCCTGCTTATCTCTTTAATTCTGTCTATAGCAGATTTATATATATATACACAGAGAGAAAGAGAGAGAGAGTGAAATATTAATCTCTCCCTCCCTGCTTATCTCTTTTATTCTGTCTATAGCAGATTTATATATATATATATATATATATGGAGAGAGAGAGTGAAATTTTTATCTCTCCCTCCCTTCTTATCTCTTTTATTCTGTCTATAGCAGATTTATATATATACAGAGAGAGAGAGTGAAATTTTTATCTCTCCATCCCTGCTTATCTCTTTTATTCTGTCTATAGCAGATTTTTATATATATATATATGTATATATATATGTATATATATATAGAGAGAGAGAGAGAGGAATTTTTATCTCTCCCTCCCTTATTATCTCTTTTATTCTCTCTATAGCAGATTTATATATATACACATACATACAGAGAGAGAGAGAGAGTGAAATTTTTATCTCTGAATCCCTGCTTTTACTGCTAAGTCCATAGTTCTTAATTTTTTTTTTTTTTTTTTGACAGAGTCTCACTTTTGGTGCCCGGGCTAGAGTGCTATGGTGTCAGCTTAGCTCACAGCAACCTCAAACTCCTGGCCTCAAGTCATCCTTCTGTCTCAGCCTCTTGAGTAGCTGGGACTACAGGCATGTGCCAGCATGCCTGGCTAATTTTTCTTTCTATATATATTACTTGGCGGGTGGACATGATAAATAATGAGGATTGAGGACCAGATAAATGACTGGAAAAAAATACTTCCTGTTTCCTCAATACCAGCATCCATTTTAAGGGTATACCTGTAGACCTAGGTGGAAAATGGAGGCAAGCTTTAGAAAGAAAAAAAAAAAATCGCTGTCAGCCCCGTCAGAGGGTCCCCTCTTGTCTGGCTGACACTGGCACCGGTACTTAGGGGTCACCTAGTGGCCACTTTGATCAGACTTGGGGGATGGGTAAAGTCAGGCCATGTTGGGAGCTTAAGAGTGGACCCCACCCCCACCCCAGGTGTGGAGGCCGGCTTTCAAATCTGCTACATTGTATGACAGGTTCTGCCTGGGCCCGCCAGCCCCAGGCGCCTCTAGCCTCCAGAGGGTCTCCGCCCAACCCCCTCCCTGTTGTCCCAGGGAGGGGCCCCTCCTCCTCCTCCCGCTCCCTGCCTGCCTCCCCGCCCCCACCGTAGGCCTCTGCCCAGGGTTTTTTTTTTTTTTTTCTTTTCCCGGTTTGTGTTTTATCTTGGTTTTTTTGGGTATTTTTGTGTGTTTTTTTTAGGTTTATGGAATATCGTTTAAAAATTTAAATCACAGAATGAATTCTACAACAACTTGTGACTTTTTATCCTAGGCTGAGAACAATGTATTTTCTCTTCCTGTGAATTTTATTGATTCCAAAGTATACATTTCTAAATGAATAGGGTGAGCAACACACTCCCGTGGGCCTGTGTCAGTAATAGGTGTCCGGGAGGGTCCCCTCCTGCAGCTTGTTGTGGTAGCTCAACATTTAGGAGAGGCAAATCATTCATTTCCCTAATGATCCTAGATGAGTCTGCTCAATTTTTTATGATGTCCTGGAAACATATAAAACACCCTTCCTACTTCACATAGCCCCGACCACAAAGTTTCTCCCAGGAAAAACTATTTAACATCATGAATTTCACAGTGTAATAGAGGGAATGGTCTAGAGAGAGGGCAAAAAAAATAAAGGACAGAGACATTTTGTGTCCGTTTGTCTCCTGCCTCAGCCTCCCGAGTAGCTGGGACTAAAGGCACGTGCCACCATGCCTGGCTAATTTTTTGTATATATTTTTAGTTGGTCAATTTGTTTCTATTTTTGGTAGAGACCGGCGTCTCGCTCAGTCAGGCTGGTTTCGAACTCCTGACCTTGAGCAATCCGCCTGCCTCGGCCTCCCAAAGTGCTAGGATTACAGGCGTGAAGCCACCACGCCCGGCCTCGTGCCTCGGTTTTTTTTTTTTTTTTAATTTTTTTTTTTTTTTTTTTTTACTTCTTTTGAGACAGAGTCTCACTTTGTTGTCCAGGCTATAGAGTGAGTGCCGAGGCGTCAGCCGGGCTCTCACAGCAACCTCAATGTCCTGGGCTCCAGCCATCCTCCTGCCTCAGCCTCCCGAGTAGCTGGGACTACAGGCATGAGCCGCCACCATGCCCGGCTGATTTTTTCTATATATATTAGTTGGCCAATTAATTTCTATTTATTTTTTTTCTTTTTCTTTTTTTTTCTTTTATTTAATTTTTTTGTATTTGTAGTAGAGACGGGGTCTCACTCTTGCTCAGGCTGGTTTCGAACTCCTGACCTCAGGCAATCCGCCCGCCTCCGCCTCCCCGAGAGAGCTAGGGTTACAGGCGTGAGCCACCGCGCCCGGCCTCGTGCCTCGGTTTGTGACGGTCTGCGGGGGCCCCTGCGCGTTTGGGGCGGAACGACCTGAGGGGCGGGCGGCCTCGTGTGCGTGGCGAGAGAGGGACGGCTTCCCGGGAGCGGCGTGCGACCGTGGCGGCGGTCGGGCCCGGGCCCCGCGCGGTGCGTGGGGGTCACCGAAGGCGCGCAGCCTTGTCGTTCCGGGCGCCGCGGGACCGCTGTCGTGCGCCGAGGCCAGTGGCGGTGAGGTCCCGTGCGTGTCCCGGCCGGCGGGTTTGGCGTCTGAGGCCGCCCCCCTCGTTCCTTGCGGTCGTCCGGCGGTCCCTCCCCCCGTCGCCGCTTTCCTGTCGTCCCCGAAGCGCCCCGCTCGCCCGCTGCTGCCTTTAGACCTCTCGTCCTCTCGCGTCCGGCTTCCAGTCGCGGGAAGGGGTGGCCCTGGTCCTCGTCCCACCCCGCTCGCCCCCGTACGCGTCGCGTGTCGGCGTTGCCGTCGTCCCCCCCCCCCCGCGGTGGACGCGTCCCCGTTGTCGTGGACGTCGCGTGTGTGCGGTGGAGCCCGGGCGCGGGGGTCTCTCTCTTCCCCGGTCACACGTCGCGCCGTTGCCCCCGCGCCCGGACGCCCGCGGCGGGGTCGGGACGGGCTCTGGCCCGCCCCCGGGACCCCGTTCCGGGCGGGACGGGCGCTTACGGTGGCGACGCGACTGGCCGTGGAGAGGGTTGCGAGTGCCCCCGCGCCCGCCGCCCCGCCTTCCCGGTGTTCCGTGTCGTGGCTGGGGTCCGTCACCCTCCCTCCGCTGCCGCGCGCGTCGTTCGTGGCTCCCTCCCCTTCCCCGCGCGGCAGGCTCGGCGAGGGGGTCTCGCCGGCCTCCGCTGCTCCCTCCTCCTCTCTCGCGGTTCCGGGTCGACCGGGCGGGCGCGGGGCCGCCGGCCCCCGTCAGGGTACAGCGTGTGTCGGTGTCGCGCCCGGGGTCCCGGCCCGCGGTCCACGAGGTCGACCAGATGTCTGTGTCACAGCTGGTGTTTGGGTTCCCACACCTGCCCCCCGTCCCGCCGGGTCGACCAGATGTCGGCTGGACACTTAGTATATGAGGAGAAAGGGTCCTGGTAGACCAGATGTCAGGCTGACACTTAGTGTATGAGGAGAAAGGATCTTGTGTTCCCCCCTCCCCAGGTAGACCAGATGTCCTCTGACACTTAGTGTATGAGGAGAAAGGACATCTGGCTGGTTGGGGGGGGGGTCTGCCTATTTATTTATTTATTTATTTATTTATTTATTTATGTATGTATGTATGTATGTATGTGTGTGTATGTATGTGTGTGTGTATGTGTGTATGCATTTTTATAACTGAATTCACTTATCTTATATGTACATACTTATTTTTTATTTTTTTTGTGTGTGTGTATGTATGTATGTATGTATGTACGTACTTTTTAAAAATTTATTTATCTTAATTTTTTAATTTTTTATTTTTATTTATTTTTTATTTTTTTAGGACTTTTTTTAAACTTTTTTTTTATTTTGGCATATTATGGGGGTACACATTTTAAGGTTTCAATAAATGCCCATTTCCCCCCCTCCCCTTTATTTTTATTTTTTTACTTTTTTTATTTTTATTTTTTTTTATTTTTTATTGTTTCCACCCCCCGCCACACTCTTGTCTCAGTGGGTATGGAATGGGAGGAGAGGCCCCTGCCGATTTCCTCTCTCTCTCTCTCTCTCTCTCTCTCTCTCTCTCTCTCTCTCTCTCTCTCTCGTTCTCGCTCTGGCTCTCCCTTTCTTTACTCCCCACCGCCCTTTTTCCCTTCCTTTTTGTTCCAAACACACGGGTGACGGGGCACACGTGCACGCGCAATCATCACACTTCGGAACCCTAATGGGACCTGGGATGACTTGAATGGTTTTCTCCCCTCCCCACCCCTCCCTCGCCGGCCACGATCACCCGGGCTGGCGTGCCTCTGGGCCCGTGGGTCGACCAGATGTCCGCTCGCTCGGCGACAGCCGGTGGGACGCATTGAGTGTCTATGTTGTCGCCGCCGCTAGGGGTCGCCCTCGGATCGCTATTTTGGCGGCGCGGGCGCTTCGCGGGCTGTGTTCCCCCGGGAGTTGCTGTCCGCAGCTTGTTGATTTGCTCTCACTACCTGACCCCCATGGGACTTTCCTTTTTTCCCCTTTCATTGGATGGATCTTCTCCTTTCCTTCTCCTACCCCCCTGTTCCCCTTCACCCCTCGCTTCACGTCACACGGGGGACGTGCCGACACACTAGGAGGCACGGATCACCCGCGAGTGTGAACACGCGATCGCCCTGCTTAGGAGCTACAAAGGGAGCTGCTGTCACTTTGTCATGATTTTCTCCCTCCCGCTCCCTTTCACGGCGCTGAGACCGAGCTCCCGGCCTGGCTCGTGTGCCTGCCTGGGAATCGCCTGCTGCGGTCGCCATGCCCGCCCCCCCATCCCAGGTCGACTCCATGTTGCCCTCGGCCTCCGTCGCCTCTGGCGAATTCGGCCCTAGATGGCGGTGGCTATATATGGTCGCTAGGTGTCGCTCTTGGATCAATATTCTCAGTATGACTCTTTTTTTTATTTTATTTTTTTTATTTATTTTATTTTTAATTTGAAAATAGGCCAATTCAATCTCTCTCTCTCTCTCTCTCTCTCTCTCTCCTCCTTTCTTTTTTGCTGTCTTTTTCTTGAGAGATGGAGTGTCACTGTATTGCCCAGCCTACAGTCCTGTGGCGTCAGCCTGGCTCATGGCAACGTCAAACTCCTGCGCTCAAGTGATCCTTCTGTCTCAGCCTCCAGAGTAGCTGGGACTACAGGCATGCGCCACCGTGCCTGGCTAATTTTTTCTATAGATATATATTTTGAGTTAGCCAATTAATTTCTATTTCTAGTAGAGAAGGGGTCTCGCTCTTGCTCAGGCTGGGCTCGAACTCCTCAGCTCCAATGATCCACCCACCACAGTCCCCCAGAGTGCTAGGATCACAGGCGTGAGCCACCACGCCAGCCCTGCCTCTTTTCCCTCCCTCCCTCCCTCCCTCCCTCCCTTCCTTCCTTCCTTCCTTCCTTCCTTCCTTCCTTCCTTCCTTCCTTCCTTCCTTCCTTCCCTCCCTCCCTCCCTTCCTTTTTTTTTAAGCCCATGAAATTTACTAGTGGGGCATTGAATACCAACTTAAATGACACTAATGTTACAAATGTCCCCTCGAGAAAGGAGGGGACGTGACCGGCCAGTTCTGACCTGCCTTCTCATGGGCAACAAATCTGCTTTTTAGGCTCTTTCTAGGGTCCGGGGGAATCGGTCCCTTGAGCCTGCTGGGGTGGGGGGCGGGGCGGGGGCGGTTAGATTAAGATTTTAATTCATTTCCCAACCTGTGGTGGTGGCAGCGGCGGCGGCGGGAGGGGTGGCGGCGGCGGGAGCGGTGGCAGGAGCCCTGGCGGGAGGGAGCGGCGGTGGCGGCGGGAGCGGTGGCAGGAGCCCTGGCGGGAGGGAGCGCTGGTGGCGGCGGGAGCGGTGGCAGGAGCCCTGGCGGGAGGGAGCGGCGGCGGCGGCGGCGGGAGCAGTGGCAGGAGCCCTGGCGGGAGGGGTGGCGGCGGGAGCGGTGGCAGGAGCCCTGGCGGGAGGGGTGGCGGCGGGAGCGGTGGCAGGAGCCCTGGCGGGAGGGAGCGGCGGCGGCGGCGGCGGGAGCAGTGGCAGGAGCGGCGGCAGGGGCGAGAGCAGTTGTCATCTTCTTCATCACCGTCATCGCCTCCATAAAAACACCGAATGATGTCTCTCTATCCACCAAAGGTGTCGGTTCGCCTCCAGATGATAAAGCAGCCTTTCTCTAGGCCTAGTTCTCCAAGTCTGCGCTTGACCCTGGTGATGCCACACCCACCTCCTTTATAGCCACCGGGGGTCGGCCATCCCGCCAAGACTGCCCTAGCGCGCTCCGGCAACTATCAGGCCAGGAACCCTTAAGCGCCCTCGGTGGTGATGGCGGTGGCAGTGGTGACACTGACTCTCTTGACAAGAAAGGAATGTCTAGCTATTTATTTACACACAGGTGCACACGCACGGCAAGCAAGCTCCCCATAGACGCCGCTTATTCTCATTTCTGCACTCTTTCTTCACTGATCTCCACAGAGTCCAGTAGCCCACAAAGTCAATAAAGTCCTCAGAATCACACTCACATCCTCATGGTAATATCCGTTTCTCTCTCTCTCTCTCTCTCTCTCTCTCTGTATATATATATGGCAATTTCTCACTAGGTATAATTTCTCTCTCTATATATAAATTTCTATATATAATTTCTATATATAAATATATATTAATAAAGTCCTCAGACTATATAAATATATATATGTATATATATATAGAGAGAGAGAGAGAGAAATTTTTATCTCTCCCTCCCTGCATTTTCTGGTAAATCCCTTTTCCTTAATTTTTTATTTTGAGACAGAGTCTCACTTTTAGGGCCCGGGCTAGAGTGCTATGGCTTCAGCTTAGCTCACAGCAACCTCAAACTCCTGGGCTCAAGTGATCCTTCTGTCTCAGCCTCCCGAGTAGCTGGGAGTACAGACATGCACCACCATGCCCGGCTTATTGTGTGTGTGTGTGTGTGTGTGTGTGTGTGTGTGTGTGTGTGTGTGTTTAGTTGGCAAATTAATTTCTTTCTATTTATAGTAGAGATGGGCTTGCTCTTGCTCAGGCCGGTTTTGAAATCCTCACCTTGAGCAATCCACCCGCCTCGGCCTCCCAGAGTGCTAGGATTATAGGCATGGGCCACCACGCCCAACCCCTTTTGCTTCATTTTTAATTATTAGGGTACCTAATATTTGTATAGTTTTTGGGTGAGTGACAGGGTCTGTCTCCCTCTATCGAACAGGGTACGATGCATCCTTGGTCACTGCAACCTCAAACACCTGGGCTCCATCGATCCTCCTGCCTCAACCTCAGGAGTCGAGTCCCTGGGACTACAGGCTTGTGCCACCATACTTGCCCGATGCTGCTTCTTCCCTCCCTCCCTGGCAGTACTGCTGAAATTCCCAGTAGCACCTATTAGAATCCCAATGAGCCCCTAGGATGAGTTCAAAGAACAGATCTAAATTTCTGACGCTAGGACCCTAAAAGACATCAGATGAAAAAAAAAACGGAAAACAAAACCAAGAATTCCATCATCCTAGCACTTTGGGAAGCCTGGGTGAGAGGATCACTGGAGGCCAGGAGTTTGAGGTGGCGCTGAGCTATGAGGATGCCACTGCCCTTTAGCCTGGGAACCAGAGTGAGAGCCTGCCAAAAGAAGAGAAAAGAAAAGAAAAGAAAAAGAGAAGAGAGAGAGAGAGGGAGATGAATCTATCTATTGCATTTCCTACCCTTTAGGTGACTGGGCCTCAGCAGGGCCATGTGAATTGACAAAGTTGGCGTTGCTAACAAATAAAACGCTGGGGTTCAAACTCTCAGTTTTCCCAATAAAACCTATCCCCCTACCAACCATAGTGTGCCACCTCTGACAGTATATACCCCCCAGAGGAGAGCCGTGGAGGCCGTGCTTGGATAGACAGAGCCAACGGGTGGAGATCAGGGAGTCTGTGCTTTGCAGTCAGTCTAGAGGCTCATGGAGCCACTCAAACTGCTTGTGAGGAAAAATACCACGTCCTAGGGAAACAGAGACGTCTGCTATGGCCAGGTAAAATTTAGGAAAAGAAATGAAACGTCTCCTCTTCTGGCAGTGCTCTCTGGTGAGGTACAGACCCCTTCCAGTCACTGATTCAGATACATCCTTTCATGGAAGCATGGTCCACAAGTCACTCTTTGCAATGAAAACTGAACTCTAATGTTTTGCTAAAAACTCCTTCCTAAGGAGGCCAGCTGGGTTAGGCTGGCAAATAATAAAGAGGCCAGCAGGGTTAGGCTGACAAAGGGTAAATTCCCACAAAGCGGCTTTTGGTAACCAAATAAAGCAGTGGTTTACTTCCTGGCCTGATTCTGGTATGGCATTAACATCACCTAAAAGATAAAAA
The DNA here is from genome assembly GCF_040939455.1 of Microcebus murinus. Taxonomy (NCBI): domain Eukaryota; kingdom Metazoa; phylum Chordata; class Mammalia; order Primates; family Cheirogaleidae; genus Microcebus; species Microcebus murinus. Next base: position 42,643,482 of record NC_134123.1, read on the forward strand.
GCCCCTGTCTTAACTCAAGCATCCTGGCAGATGCCTATCATAAATCTAAAATGTCTTAACTGAGCATCCTAGCAGGCGCCTCTTCTTCAATTTAAAGCATCTTAAAACATCCTAGCAGGCGCCTATTGTAAATTTAAAATGTCCTCCTGTCTAGACCTCCCAGAGTGCCCACGACCTTATCTTAAAATAAGCATATCCTTTCTAGTCTTCTAAATAAATAAATAAAAATCATACTATTGCTGGCACTTAAAATCATCCAAAAAAAAAACAATAATAAACTTGCCTCCCTCCAAAAAGTTAATAAGAAAATACTTAAGACTGTCTCAAAATTAAAAAAACTAGCAAAAGCCGCTTCTAAAATCAAAAACGCTCCAAAAATTGTCTCTCCTCCTGCTCCCCCTAACCCTCTCTTCTCTAAATTTCCTTATCCTAATAATTTCATTTCCCCCCCCTCCCCTATTCCTTCGCCTCAAGCTATAAAAAAATCAAAAATAGCTAAAAAAAAAATAAAATAAAATAGTTATTGCTCCCTTTAAAATAAAACCCACTGAGAGAGGAGACCCTAATATATTATATACACCCTAGATCAAGACAGAGTTAAAGGCTCTGGTGTCTGGGTTCCCTAATCCAACTCAAGACCCCCTCGGGTTTGCCAAAAAATTCCAATTAACACTTAAGACCTATAATCCAGGTTTCTCTAACCTATATCAGCTAATTAACTTACTATTCCCCAAAAACAAAGCTAAAAAATGGTTCAAAATAGCAGGTTAAAAACAACCTTTAAAAAGTTTTAATAAAATAAATACAAATAAAAAAAATATACAGAGAGCTCTGTGACCGCCTCTATAAAAACTTACCACAAATTTTCCCTAAAGTTATAAATAGGGCAAAAGTGCAACAATATAAAATACGCCCAAATAAAACCATACCTGACTTTTATAACAGGTTTAAAAAAACATTCAAACGATATTCAAAAATACCTCCTAAAAATTTTGACCATAGTAAAAGTGACACTTTACTAAATTCTAAATTTATACGAGGCTGAAACGACAAATTAGTGACCCTAATAAAAAAAAAGAATGTGGCCTAGGCTTCTCTGCCCACTAACAGCCTAGTCATCCTAGCCGACCAATTGTCACAAACAATAGTTAAAAAACAAAAAAAAAACGGCCTCCAAAATTATGAGTCTACAGCTAAAGCAACTTAATAACCAAGTCAAAAGGTCAAAAGGGTTCTGTCCCTTGCAAAAATCAAAGCTGGCCACCAAAAAAGTGATTTGTTATTACTGCAAAAAAAAAGGGACACCTTAAAAGAAATTCTAAAAAACTTAAATGGGTGCTTACACAAAAAGAGCAAAAGGCCTTAGAGGGAGGCACCAAAAAACCTTTAAAACCAAAATAGAGGGGCTCCAAAAAAATAGAGAGGGTTTTCCCCTTACTTCTAACAAACACTCTAAAAAAAATTAAAATATCCATAAATAAAAAAGACACCAGAGCCCTTATAGACACTGGTGCCACGCTATCAGTCCTCGACCCTAACTTAATTAAAAACCCTCTCCCTCAGAGTAAAATAAAAATCCAAATAATAAAAGTTTCAAACTCCCCAATGGTTGCCTTTAAATCTAATCCACTCCAATTTCAAGTAAGAGAGCTTAGAAGACAGCATGTTTTCCTTTTCATAGAGAGTGCTCCTATACACCTGCTGAGACAAAATTTCTTAGAGACCCATAATGCCCGCATCTCATTTTCACACACACAAAAAATAATAATTCTAAATTTGAGAGACACAGAAGACTTACAGAACCCTACATGCAGCATCATGCTTGCTGAGGTTAATAGAGATTTTAAACAGGGGGACATAGAGCCTTTCTTATCCAAAATACCAAATTCTCTATGAGCAAACTCTTCCACAGATATTAGACAAATGAAGTCAACAGTTCCCATAAAAATCACCATAAATGAGTCTAAACCCCTGCCAAACATTAAATGATGCCCCCTTAGGCCTAAAGCCTTACTAAAAATCAAGCCAATCGTTCAAGACTACTTCAATAAAAGACTCATAATACCCTGCACCAGCCCTTATAACACACCGATCCTCCCAGTCAAAAAACCAAATAAAAAAGGCTGGCAGTTTGTTCAAGACCTAAGAGCCATAAATAAAATAATAGTTCCGAGGCATCCTGTCGTCCCTAACCCCCACACCTTACTGTCCGATATTCCTATCACCGCCAGCCACTTCTCTGTCATTGACTTTTAAGGTGCTTTCTTTAGCACACCTATAAATCAGAATAGTCGATATCTTTTTGCCTTCACTTAAAAAAATCGCCAGGATACGTAGACAGTCTTGCCCCAGGATTACTCTAAAAGTCCTACATATTTTTCTCAAATATTAAAGGCAAATTTAAATGATATTATATTCCAAAATAAATCTACTCTAATTCAATATAGAAATAATTTGCTGTTGTGTTCACCCTCCCTAAATGAATGCAAAAAAGACACTATATACCTGCTACGGCAGCTTGCCTTAAAAGGACACAGAGTGTCCAAAAATAAATTACAATTTTGTCTCCCCCAAGTTAAATACTTAGGGCGCACAATTTCCCCAAAGAGACTTCTTATAAACCCAAAAAAAATCTCTGCCATCATGGCCTTTCCTTTGCCCAAAACAAAAAAAACAATTAAGAGGGTTCTTAAAGCTAACAAGCTACTGCAAAAGTTAAATTCCAAACTACTCATTAATGGCCCAGCCCTTATACAGAAAACTAAAGCATCACCAACCAGACCCGATTTGCTAAAAAAAAAATAAAAAGCAATATATAAAAGATTTAAAACAGGCTCTTACCCAGGCACCTGCTTTAAGACACCCAAACTATAGCCTTCCTTTTTTCCTTTTTATACATAAAATAAATAAAAATGCGCTTAAAATATTAACTCAAAAGCATGGCGACAGTCACAGGCCTGTTAGTTATTTCAGCGGACAGTCAGACCCAGTAGCGAAAGGACACCCCCCTTATAGGAGAGCCATATCAGCTACAGCCATTTCATATAAAAAAATTAAAAAATTTGTCCTAGAGTCCCCCCTGATAATTTATGCCCCTCATTCTATAAAATCTCTCCTAAACTCTCACCACACTCAACACTATTCTATAAGTCGCCTTACCTCCTATAAAGTGCTTTTGCTTTCTGCCCCTAACATCACTTTAAAACACTACAATATTCTTAACCCTGCAACTCTTCTCCCTCTTCCGGGTGAGCAAAAAAAAAAAAACATAACTACAGTCTACTAACTAATATCTTACTCTCTCCTAGAGCAAATTTGCAAAAAACTCCTATCAAAAATGCTAAATTAATTTGGTTTACGAATGGTTCTTATTTAAAAGATCATCAGAGACATTATCAAGCAAAATATGCTGTCACTTCCACAGTAGACATAATAAAAAGCGCCCAACTCAAAAGAGTAAAATCAGCCCATATGGCTAAATTAATAGCATTAACTAGAGCTTATATTTTAGCTAAAAGAAAATAGCTAATATATACACTAACAGCCGCTATGCCTTTAAAATAGCCCATAATTTTGGCAAAAAAAAATAATTTTGACAAAGATAAGCTTCAGCACCCTCACCGTCCAAAAATATGAACACCTAGCTAGGGATCCGGATCACATGTAATAGAAAAGAGAAAGCTCCTACAGATACAAGAATGTGAGAACCCCAAAACACTGCAAAATAATTTAAAGAGTTTTTTCTGAGCCCAATGTCAGAGACCATGGCCCTGAGAGCTGCACCCAAGAAGCCTTGCGCAAGGGGTCCCATGGTGGTGGGGCGGGTCACAGTTTAGCTTCATACATTTTAGGGAGACAGGAATGACATGTAAAATCACAGATCCATATATGAAGGGACATATTAGTCTGAGCTGAAAAGGCCAGACATCTGCAAGTGGGGGGAGGGGGAGGCCAGGGTGCCGGTTTTACAGGTTTACAGCTGGGTTGAGAGACTCTTTGATTTGCAATTGATGAAAGAAATGCACTTCTGCCTAAAGGCTTGGAATGTTTTCAGTTCAGATAAGGATGTTTGCTAATAACAGGCCGGCTACCAGACATTTACCCAAAACTCAAGGGCTCTATAATGAAGCAAAGAGGGCCCCTTCTTGTCTGGCTGACACTGGCACCTGTAGTTAGTTGTCACCTAGCTGCCACTTTGATCAGACATGGGGATGGGGAAAATCAGGAGATGTTGGGAGCTTAAGAGTGGACCCCACCCCCACCCAAGGTGTGGAGGTCGGCTTTCAAATCTCCTGGGGTGTAGAACAAGGTTCTTCCTGTGCCCGCCAGCCCCAGGCGCTTCTGGCCTCCAGAGGGTCTCCCCCCACCCCACCCTCCCTGTTGTCCGAGGGAGGGGCCCCTCCTCCTCCCGCTCCCTGCCTGCCTCCCCGCCCCCACCGTAGGCCTCTGCCCAGGGTGTTTTTTTTTTTCTTTTCCGGGTTTCTGTTTTATCTTTGTTTTTAGTGTTTTTTTTAGGTTTATGGAATATCGTTTAAAAATTAAATCACAGAATGAATTGTACAAAAACTTGTGGCTTTTTATCCTAGGCTGAGAGCAATGTATTTTCTCTTCCTGTGAATTTTCCTGTCCTGGAAGAAATGCAAAGTTGATCCTGGGGGTTTCAAACCATCTTCTGGTTTCCCTGAACAGAAAGACCTTGAACACGGTTTATTTGACCATGTCTCTGTGTGCGTGCACGTGGGTGCCTGTCCTTATTCCTTTTGGGCACCGGGCTCTTTGGTCTTGCAGACTCGGCCTTCCTTGGTCGTGGACTGAGGCTGAACAGACTTAGGGATCAGATTGAAGGGACTTGACTACAGTAACCCGGGTGGGGGAAATTTTATTGATATGAAAGTATACATTTCTAAATGAATAGGGTGAGTGACACATTCCAGAGGGGCCTCTGTCCCTGGATAGGTGTCCCGGAGGGTCCTCCTGCAGCTTGTTGTGGTACCTCCACATTTAGGAGAGGAAAATCATTCATTTTCCTAGATGAGTCGGCTGAGTTTTTTATGATGTCCTGGAAACATATAAAACACACTTCCTACTAAACATAGCCGACCACAAAGTTTCTCCCAGGAAAAAATATTCAACATCATGAATTTCCCAGTGTAATATAGGGAATGGTCTACCCGAGGGAAAAAAAAAAATAAAGGACAGAAACCTTTTCTGTCCTTTAAAAACTTCCCCCCCACCCCCTGATGTTGGAAACTTGTAGTCTGGCCTCTATCCCCAAGAGGAGTTCAATCCTTTCTTAAAACTTCTGAGGAGTCCCCAGACCCACAGGCCTTGTTTTTGGCCCAGCTGAGACCAGTGAAATGATTAACCACAATAATGGTTAAAGCGGAGAACTCTCCCTCTATGAATTTTTTAACAGACTTTTATTTATTTATTTATTTATTTATTTATTTATTTATTTATTTATTCATTCATTCATTCATTCATTCATGCAGGCATGCATGCATTCATTTAATTTTTTGAGTCAGAGTCTCCCGTTATTGCCCAGGCTAGGGTCAGTGCCATGGCCTCAGCCTACGTCATGGCAACCTCAACCTCCTGGGCTCAAGCAATCCTCCTGCCTCAGCCTGCCAAGTACCTGGGACTACAGGCATGTGCCATCATGCCCGGCTAATTTGTGTTTCTATATATATTACTTGGCCAATTAATTTCTTTCTATTTATAGTAGAGATGGAGTCTTGCTCTTGCTCCCACTGATTTGAATTCCTGACCTCCAACATCCTCCCCTCTTGGCCTCCCAGAGAGCTAGGATTACAGGTGTGCTGGGCCTGAGAGAAATTTTTATCTGTCCCTCCCTGCTTATGTCTCTCATTCTGTCTATAGCAGACATATATATATATATAAAGCGAGAGAGACAGAGAGAGAGAGAGGCAGAGAGAGAGAGAGAAAGAGAAATTATTATCTCTCCCACCCTGCTTTTTGTGGTAAGTAAGTCCTTTATTATTATTATTTTTTTTTTTTTTTGAGACAGAGTCTCACTTTTGGTGCCAGGGCAAGAGTGCTATGGCATCAACTTAGCTCACAGCTACCTGAAACTCCTGGGCTCAAGTGATCCTTCTGTCTCAGCCTCCTGAGTCGCTGGAACTACAGACATGCACCACCATGCCCGGCTTATTATGTGTTTGTGTGTGTGTGTTTAGTTGGCCAATTAATTTCTTTCTATTTATAGTAGAGATGGTCTTGTTCTTCCTCAGGCTGGTTTTGAACTCCTATCCTTGAGCAATCTTCCCACCTCAGCCTCCCAGAGAGCTAGGATTACAGCTGTACTGGGCCTGAGAGAAATTTTTATCTCTCCCTCCCTGCTTATCTCTTTTTTTCTGTCTATAGCAGATTTATAGAGAGAGAGAGAGAGACAGAGAGAGAGAGTGAGTGAAATTTATCTCTCCATCCCTGCTTATCTCTTTTATTCTGTCTATAGCAGATTTATATATATATATACACATATATATATATACATATATATATATAGAGAGAGAGAGAGAGAGAGAGAGACAGAGACACACAGAGAGAGAGAGATATATCAATGTATCCATTGCATTTCTAGTCTTTAGGTGACTGGGCCTCAGCAGGGCAATGTGAATTGTCAAAATTTGTGTTGCTAACAAATAAAACGCTGGGGTCAAACTCTCAGTTTTCCCAATAAAACCTATCCCCCTTCCAATCATACTGTGCCACCTCTGGACTGTGAGGGGGTCGCCAGCACCGCAAAGCCTACTCCCACATTCTTGCTGTGACTTCTCCTTACCCCTTGTCTTTTTCTTGCTAGCTCACCTCACTTTAGGGGTCCACTTAACTGGATCTCAAGCTTGACTCTACTTTTATCATGTTAATGTCTCCCTCTGACCAAAGTTCTTTTGCATTCCAAAACCTTTTAATGAAACTGTCATTCAGTATTCAATCCGGGGTCCACCTCATGTATGAGTTCCCTGGCCAGTTCCTGGACAAAAGAACACTTTGGAGAAAATCACAGAAAACAGATGTGGCCTCTTTCAACTGTATGGTGGTTTAGAGCCTCATGAGTCTATCTGATCATTCCCCCAAAATTTAATATATTGCCACAAACACTTTTTTTCTCTCTCCCTGTCATTCTATGTCATGTTTCTTCTTCCTCTTCTTTATAAGATTCTAGAAATCTTTAATCATGCATCAAAGGCACTAATTTCCTATCTGTCAATGTGACCACATTGTCTTCCGTCGCCTATCAGGTACCCTACATTTTTATCTTTCAACCCATACATTCTTAGAGTCCTAGAATGTTTAAAATTTAAATATAACTTAAAAATTATATTAGAAATTTGATTCAGATTTGCTTTTTGCACATATCTGTCAATACAATCTCCCCCGACTTCTCACTAAGAGACTCATAAAGGCTCAGAAGGAAATGGAAATACACAAAATTGAAATTCATATCATCCACAAAAACTAGCTCACAGCAACCTCAACCTCCTGGGCTCAAGCAATCATCCTGCCTCACCTCCGAAATAGCTGGGACTACAGGCATGTGCCGCCACGCCTGGCTCATTTTTCTTTCTATATATATTACTTGGCCAATTAATTTCTTTGTGTTTATAGTAGAGATGGGGTCTTGCTCTTGCTCAGGCTGGTTTGAAATCCTGACCTCCAGCAATCCTCCTGCCTCAGTCTCCCAGAGAGCTAGGATTACAGGTGTGCTAGGCCTGAGAGAAATTTTTTTCTCTCCCTCCCTGCTTATCTCTTTAATTCTGTCTATAGCAGATTTATATATATATATACACAGAGAGAGAGAGAAAGAGAGAGAGAGTGAAATATTTATCTCTCCCTCCCTGCTTATCTCTTTTATTCTGTCTATAGCAGATTTATATATATATATATATATATATATAGAGAGAGAGAGAGAGAGAGAGAGAGAGAGAATTTATATTTCTCCCTCCCTTCTTATCTCTTTTATTCTGTCTATAGCAGATTTATATATATACACAGAGAGAGAGAGAGAGAGTGAAATTTTTATCTCTGAATCCCTGCTTTTACTGCTAAGTCCATAGTTCTTAATTTTTTTTTTTTTTTTTTTTTTTTAGACAGTGTCTCACTTTTGGTGCCCGGGCTAGAGTGCTATGGTGTCAGTTTAGCTCACAACAACCTCAAACTCCTGGCCTCAAGTCATCCTTCTGTCTCAGTCTCTTGAGTAGCTGGGACTACAGGCATGTGCCAGCATGCCTGGCTAATTTTTGTTTCTCTATATATTACTTGGCTAATTAATTTCTTTCTATTTATAGTACAGATGGAGTCTTGCTGTTGCTCCCACTGATTTGAACTCCTGACCTCCAGCATCCTCCCCCCTTGGCCTCCCAGACAGCTAGGATTATAGGTGTGCTGGGCCTGAGAGAAATTTTTATCTCTCCCTCCCTGCTGATGTCTTTTCTTCTGTCTATAGCAGACATATATATGTATATATATATATATATATATATATATATATATATATATATATATATATATAGAGAGAGAGAGAGAGAGAGAGAGAGAGAGAGAGAAATTATTATCTCTCCCCCCCCTGGTTTTTCTGGTAAGTAAGACCTTTTTTATTATTATTAATTTTTTCTTTCTTTTTGAGACAGAGTCTCACTTTTGGTGCCTGGGCTAGAGTGCTATGGCATCAGCTTAGCTCACAGCAACCTCAAACTTCTGGGCTCAAGTGATCCTTCTGTCTCAGCCTCTTGAGTAGTTGGGACTACAGGCATGTGCCAGCATGCCTGGCTAATTTTTCTTCCTATATATATTACTTGGCCAATTAATTTCTTTCTATTTATAGTAGAGATGGGGTCTTCCTCTTGCTCAGGCTGGTTTGAATTCCTCACCTCCAGGAATCCTCCTACCTTGGCCTCCCAGAGCCAAGATTCCAGCTGTGCTGGGCCTGAGAGAAATTTTTATGTCTCCCTCCCTGCTTATCTCTTTTCTCTTTTATTCTGTCTATAGCAGACATTCTGTCTATAGCAGCAGTGTGATATGGTCGCCAGCCCCACAAAGCCTCCTCCTACCTCCTTGCTGTGATTTCTCCTTACCCCTTGTCTTTTCCTTGCTAGCTTGCCTCACTTTAGGGGTCCACTTAACTGGATCTCAAGCTTGACTCTACTTTTATCATGTTAATGTCTCCCTCTGACCAAAGTTCTCTTGCATTCCAAAATGTTTTACTGAAACTGTCATTCAGTATTCAATCCGGGGTCCACCTCATTTATCAGTTCTCTGGGCCAGTTCCTGAAGAAAAGAACACTTTGGAGAAAATCACAGAAAATATATACAGAGAGAGAAAGAGAGAGAGAGAGAGAGAAATTATTATCTCTCCCTCCCTGCTTTTTCTGGTAAGACCTTTTTTATTATTATTAATTTTTTCTTTTTTTTTGAGACAGAGTCTCACTTTTAGGGCCCAGGCTAGGGTTCTATGGCTTCAGCTTAGCTCACAGCAACCTCCAACTCCTGGGCTCAAGTGATCCTTCTTTCTTGGCCTCCCGAGTAGCTGGGAGTACAGACATGCACCACCATGCCCGGCTTATTGTGTGTGTGTGTGTGTGTGTGTGTGTGTGTGTGTGTGTGTGTTTAGTTGGCCAATTAATTTCTTTCTATTTTAGTAGAGATGGGGTCTTGCTCTTGCTCCCACTGATTTGAACTCCTGACCTCCTGCAATCCTCCCCCCTTGGCCTCCCAGAGAGCTAGGATTACAGGTGTGCTGGGCTTGAGAGAAATTTTTATCTGTCCCTCACTGCTTATGTCTTTTATTCTGTCTATAGGAGACACACACACACACACACACACACATATATATATATATATGTAGAGAGAGAGAGAGAGAGAGAAATTTTTATCTCTCCCTCCCTGCTTTTTCTGGTAAATTCCTTTTCCTTAATTTTTTATTTTGAGACAGAGTCTCACTTTTGGTGCCAGGGCTAGAGTGCTATGGCGTCAGCTTTGCTCACAGCTACCTGAAACTCCTGGGCTCAAGTGATCCTTCTGTTTCAGCCTCCTGAGTAGCTGGAACTACAGACATGCACCACCATGCCCGGCTTATTATGTGTTTGTGTGTGTGTGTTTAATTGGCCAATTAATTTCTTTCTATTTATAGTGACCCTAATAAAAAAAATAAGGGTGGCCTAGGCTTCTCTGCCCACTAACAGCCTAGTCATCCTAGCCGACCAATTGTCACAAACAATAGTTAAAAAACAAAAAAAAACGGCCTCCAAAATTATGAGTTTACAGCTAAAGCAACTTAATAACCAAGTCAAAAGGGTTCCGTCCCCTGCAAAAATCACAGCTGGCCACCGAAAAAGTGATGTGTTATTACTGAAAATAAAAGGGACACCTTAAAAAAAATTCTAAAAAACTTAAATGGGTGCTTACACAAAAAGAGCAAAAGGCCTTAGAGGGAGGCACCAAAAAAACTTTAAAACCAAAATAGAGAGGCTCCAAAAAAATAGAGAGGGTTTTCCCCTTACTTCTAACAGACACTCTAAAAAAAATAAAAATATCCATAAATAAAAAAGACACCAGAGCCCTTATAGACACTGGTGCCACGCTATCAGTCCTCAACCCTACCTTAATTAAACACCCTCTCCCTCAGAGTAAAATAAAAATCCAAACAATAAAAGTTTCAAACTCCCCAATGGTTGCCTTTAAATCTAATCCACTCCAATTTCAAGTAAGAGAGCTTACAAGACAGCATGTTTTCTTTTAATAGAGAGTGCTCCTATACACCTGCTGAGACAAAATTTCTTAGAGACCCATAATGGCCACACCTCATTTTCACACACACAAAAAATAATAATTCTCAATTTGAGAGACACAGAAGACTTACAGAACCCTACATGCAGCATCATGCTTGCTGAGGTTAACAGAGATTTTAAACAGGGGGACATAGAGCCTTTCTTATCCAAAATACCAAATTCTCTATGAGCAAACTCTTCCACAGATATTAGACAAATGAAGTCAACAGTTCCCATAAAAATCACCATAAATGAGTCTAAACCCCTGCCAAACATTAAACGATGCCCCCTTAGGCCTAAAGCCTTACTAAAAATCAAGCCAATCGTTCAAGACTACTTCAATAAAAGACTCATAATACCCTGCACCAGCCCTTAAAACACACCGATCCTCCCAGTCAAAAAACCAAATAAAAAAGGCTGGCAGTTTGTTCAAGACCTAAGAGCCATAAATCAAAAGATAGTTCCGAGGCATCCTGTCGTCCCTAACCCCCACACCTTACTGTCCGACATTCCTATCACAGCCAGCCACTTCTCTGTCATTGACTTATAGGGTGCTTTCTTTAGCACACCTATAAATCAGAATAGTCGATATCTTTTTGCCTTCACTTAAAAAAATCGCCAGTATACATAGACAGTCTTGGCCCAGGGTTACTCTAAAAGTCCTACATATTTTTCTCAAATATTAAAAGCAAATTTAAATGATATTATATTCCAAAATAAATCTACTCTAATTCAATATATAAATAATTTGCTGTTGTGTTCACCCTCCCTAAATGAATGCAAAAAAGACACTATATGCCTGCTACGGCAGCTTGCCTTAAAGGGACACAGAGTGTCCAAAAATAAATGACAATTTTGTCTCCCCCAAGTTAAATACTTAGGGCACACGATTTCCCCAAAGAGACTTCTTATAAACCCAAAAAAATCTCTGCCATCATGGCCTTTCCTTTGCCCAAAACAAAAAAAAAAAATTAAGAGGGTTCTTAAAGCTAACAGGCTACTGCAAAAGTTAAATTCCAAACTACTCATTAATGACCCAGCTCTTTTACAAAAAACTAAAGCATCACCAACCAGACCCAATTTGCTAAAAAAAATAAAATAAAAAGCAATATATAAAAGATTTAAAACAGGCTCTTACCCAGGCACCTGCTTTAAGACACTCAAACTATAGCCTTGCTTTTTTCCTTTTTATACATAAAATAAATAAAAATGCGCTTAAAATATTAACTCAAAAGCATAGCGACAGTCACAGGCCAGTTAGTTATTTCAGGGGACAGTTAAACCCAGTAGCAAAAGGACACCCCCCTTATAGGAGAGCCATATCAGCTACAGCCATTTTATATAAAAAAATTAAAAAATTTGTCCTAGAGTCCCCCCTGGTAATTTATGCCCCTCATTCTATAAAATCTCTCCTAAACTCTCACCACACTCAACACTATTCTATAAGTCGCCTTACCCCCTATAAAGTGCTTTTGCTTTCTGCCCCTAACATCACTTTAAAACACTACAATATTCTTAACCCTGCAACTCTTCTCCCTCTTCCAGGTGAGCAAAAAAAAAAAAAAACATAACTACAGTCTACTAATATCTTACTCTCTCCTAGAGCAAATTTGCAAAAAACTCCTATCTATCAAAAATGCTAAATTAATTTGGTTTACCAGTGGTTCTTATTTAAAAGACCATCAGAGACATTATCAAGCAAAATATGCTGTCACTTCCACAGTAGACATAATAAAAAGCGCCCAACTCAAAAGAGTAAAATCAGCCCATATGGCTAAATTAATAGCATTAAGTAGAGCTTATATTTTAGCTAAAAAAAAAAATAGCTAATATATACACTAACAGCCGCTATGCCTTTACAATAGCCCATAATTTTGGCAAAAAAAAAATTTTGACAAAGATAAGCTTGAGCACCACCACCATCCAAAAATATGAACACCTAGCTAGTGATCCGGATCACATGTAATAGAAAAGAGAAAGCTCCCACAGATACAAGAATGTGAGAACCCCAAAACACTGCAAAATAATTTAAAGAGGTTTTTCTGAGCCCAATGTCAGAGACCATGGCCCTGAGAGCTGCACCCAAGAAGCCTTGCGCAAGGGGTCCCATGGTGGTGGGGCGGGTCACAGTTTAGCTTCATACATTTTAGGGAGACAGGAATGACATGTAAAATCACAGATCCATATATGAAGGGACATATTAGTCTGAGCTGAAAAGGCCAGACATCTGCAAGTGGGGGGAGGGGGAGGCCAGGGTGCCGGTTTTACAGGTTTACAGTTGGGTTGAGAGACTCTTTGATTTGCAATTGATGAAAGAAATGCACTTCTGCCTAAAGGATTGGAATGTTTTCAGTTAAGATAAGGATTTTGCTAATAACAGGCCGGCTACCAGACATTTACCCAAAACTCAAGGGCTCTATAATGAAGCAAAGAGGGTCCCTTCTCGTCTGGCTGACACTGGCACCTGTAGTTAGTTGTCACCTAGCTGCCACTTTGATCAGACATGGGGATGGGGAAAATCAGGAGATGTTGGGAGCTTATGAGTGGACCCCACCCCACCCAAGGTGTGGAGGTCGGCTTTCAAATCTGCTGGGGTGTAGAACAAGGTTCTTCCTGGGCCCGCCAGCCCCCAGGCACCTCTAGCCTTCGGGAGGTCTCCGCCCAACCCCCTCCCTGTTGTCCCAGGGAGGGGCCCCTCCTCCTCCCGCTCCCTGCCTGCCGCCCCGCCCCCACCGTAGGCCTCTGCCCAGGGTTTTTTTTTTTCTTTTCCCGGTTTCTGTTTTATCTTTGTTTTTAGTGTTTTTTTTTAGGTTTATAGAATATCGTTTAAAAATTAAATCACAGAATGAATTCTACAACAACTTGTGGCTTTTTATCCTAGGCTGAGAGCAATGTATTTTCTCTTCCTGTGAATTTCCCTGTCCTGGAAGAAATGCAAAGTTGATCCTGGGGGTTTCAAACCATCTTCTGGTTTCCCTGAACAGAAAGACCTTGAACACGGTTTATTTGACCATGTCTCTGTGTGCGTGCACGTGGGTGCCTGTCCTTATTCCTTTTGGGCACCGGGCTCTTTGGTCTCACCGAGTGGGCCTTCCTTGGTCGTGGACTGAGGCTGAACAGACTTAGGGATCAGATTGAAGGGACTTGACTACAGTAACCCGGGTGGGGGAAATTTTATTGATATGAAAGTATACATTTCTAAATGAATAGGGTGAGTGACACATTCCAGAGGGCCCTCTGTCCCTGGATAGGTGTCCCGGAGGGTCCTCCTGCAGCTTGTTGTGGTACCTCCACATTTAGGAGAGGAAAATCATTCATTTCCCTAATGATCCTAGATGAGTCTGCTGAATTTTTTATGATGTCCTGGAAACATATAAAACACACTTCCTACTAAACATAGCCGACCACAAAGTTCCTCCCAGGAAAAAATATTCAACATCATGAATTTCACAGTGTAATAGAGGGAATGGTCTAGACAGAGGGAAGAAAAAAATAAAGGACAGAAACATTTTGTGTCCTTTAAAACTTCCCCCCCACCCCCTGATGTTGGAAACTTGTAGTCTGGCCTCTATCCCCAAGAGGAGTTCAATCCTTTCTTAAAACTTCTGAGCAGTCCCCAGACCCACAGGCCTTGTTTTTGACCCAGCTGAGACCAGTGAAATGATTAACCACAATAATGGCTAAAGCGGAGAACCCTCCCTCTATGGATTTTTTAACATACTTTTATTTATTTATTTATTCATTCATTCATTCATGCAGGCATGCATGCATTCATTTAATTTTTTGAGTCAGAGTCTCCTGTTATTGCCCAGGCTAGGGTCAGTGCCATGGCGTCAGCCTAGGTCATGGCAACCTCAAACTCCTGGGCTCAAGCAATCCTCCTTCCTCAGCCTACCAAGTAGCTGGTACTACAGGCATGTGCCATCGTGCCCGGCTAATTTTTCTTTCTCTATATATTACTTGGCTAATTAATTTCTTTCTATTTATAGTACAGATGGAGTCTTGCTGTTGCTCCCACTGATTTGAACTCCTGACCTCCAGCATCCTCCCCCCTTGGCCTCCCAGAGAGCTAGGATTATAGGTGTGCTGGGCCTGAGAGAAATTTTTATCTCTCCCTCCCTGCTGATGTCTTTTATTCTGTCTATAGCAGACATATATATGTATGTATATATATATATATATATATATATAGAGAGAGAGAGAGAGAGAGAGAGAGAGAGAGAGAGAGAGAGAGAGAGAAATTATTATCTCTCCCCCCCCCCCCGGTTTTTCTGGTAAGTAAGATCTTTTTTATTATTATTAATTTTTTCTTTCTTTTTGAGACAGAGTCTCACTTTTCTTGCCTGGGCTAGAGTGCTATGGCATCAGCTTAGCTCACAGCAACCTCAAACTCCTGGGCTCAAGTGATCCTTCTGTCTCAGCCTCTTGAGTAGTTGGGACTACAGGCATGTGCCAGCATGCCTGGCTAATTTTTCTTCCTATATATATTACTTGGCCAATTAATTTCTTTCTATTTATAGTAGAGATGGGGTCTTCCTCTTGCTCAGGCTGGTTTGAATTCCTCACCTCCAGCAAACCTCCTACCTTGGCCTCCCAGAGCCAAGATTGCAGCTGTGCTGGGCCTGAGAGAAATTTTTATGTCTCCCTCCCTGCTTATCTCTTTTCTCTTTTATTCTGTCTATAGCAGACATTCTGTCTATAGCAGCAGTGTGATATGGTTGCCAGCCCCACGAAGCCTCCTCCCACCTCCTTGCTGTGATTTCTCCTTACCCCTTGTCTTTTCCTTGCTAGCTTGCCTCACTTTAGGGGTCTACTTTTATCATGTTAATGTCTCCCTCTGACCAAAGTTCTCTTGCATTCCAAAATGTTTTACTGAAACTGTCATTCAGTATTCAATCCGGGGTCCACCTCATGTATCAGTTCTCTGGGCCAGTTCCTGGACAAAGGAACACTTTGGAGAAAATCACAGAAAATATATACATTGAGAGAGAGAGAGAGAGAGAGAGAGAGAGAGAGAGAGAGAGAGAGAGAGAGAGAAATTTATTATCTGTCCCTCTCTGCTTTTTCTGGTAAGTAAGACCTTTTTTATTATTATTAATATTTTCTTTTTTTTTTTGAGACAGAGTCTCACTTTTAGGGCCCGGACTAGGGTGCTATGGCTTCAGCTTAGCTCACAGCAACCTCCAACTCCTGGGCTCAAGTGATCCTTCTGTCTCAGCCTCCCGAGTAGCTGGGAGTACAGACATGAACCACCATGCCCGGCTTATTATGTGTGTGTGTGTGTGTGTGTGTGTGTGTGTGTGTTTAGTTGGCCAATTAATTTCTTTCTTTCTTTTTTTTTTTTTTTATTTTTTATTTTTTTACTTTTTTTGAGACAGAGTCTCAGTTTGTTGCCCAGGATAGAGTGAGTGCCATGGCTTCAGCCTAGCTCACAGCAACCTCAAACTCCTGGGCTCAAGCGATCCTGCTGCCTCAGCCTCCTGAGTAGCTGGGACTACAGGCATGTGCCAGCATGCCCGGCTAATTTTTCTTTCTATATATATTACTTGGCCAATTAATTTCTTTCTATTTATAGTAGAGATGGGGTCTTCCTCTTGCTCAGGCTGGTATTAATCCCTGACCTCCAGCAATCTTCCCACCTTGGCCTCCCAGAGAGCTAGGATTGCAGGTGTGCTGTGCCTGAGAGAAATTTTTATGTCTCCCTCTCTGCTTATCTCTTTTATTCTATCTATAGCAGACCTATATATATAGAGAGAGAGAGAGAAAGAGAGACAGAGACAGAGAGAGAGAGAGATTTATAGAAATTTTTATCTCTCCCTCTGAGCTTATCTCTTTTATTCTGTCTATAGCAGATTTATATATATATATAGAGAGAGAGAGACAGAGAGAGAGAGAGAGACAGAGAGAGAGAGACAGAGAGAGAAATTTTTATCTCTCCCTCCATTCTTGTCTCTTTTATTCTGTCTATAGCAGACATATATATATAGAGAGAGAGTGAGAGAAATTATTATCTCTCCCTCCCTGCTTATCTCTTTTATTCTGTCTATAGCAGTTTTATATATATATATATATAGAGAGAGAGAGAGAGAGAGAGACAGAGAGAAATTTTTATCTCTCCCTCCCTTCTTGTCTCTTTTATTCTGTCTATAGCAGACATATATATATATAGAGAGAGAGAGAAATAGAGAGAGAGAAATTTTTATCTCTCCCTCCCTGCTTATCTCTTTTATTCTGTCTATAGCAGTTTTATATATATAGAGAGAGAGAGAGAGAGAGAGAGAGACAGAGAGAGAAATTTTTATCTCTCCCTTCCTTCTTGTCTCTTTTATTCTGTCTATAGCAGACATATATATATATAGAGAGAGAGAAATAGAGAGAGTGAGAGAAATTTTTATCTCTCCCTCCCTGCTTATCTCTTTTATTCTGCCTATAGCAGTTTTATATATAGACAGAGAAAGAGAGAGAGAGAAATTTTTATGTCTCAATCGCTGGTCTTTCTGGTAAGTCCATTTTACTTAATTTTTTTTTTTGAGACAGAGTTTCACCTTTGGTGCCCCGGCAAGAGTGCTATGGCCTCAACTTAGCTCACTTAAACCTCAAATTCCAGGACTGAACTGATCCTTCTGTCTTAGCCTCCTGAGTAGCTGGGACTACAGGCATGCGCCAGCATGCTCGGCTATTTTTTCTTTCTATATATATTACTTTGCCAATTAATTTCTTTCTATTTATAGTACAGATAAGGTCTTGCTCTTCCAGGAGCTGGTTAGAATTCCTAACCTCCAGCAATCCTCCCACCTTGGGCTCCCAGAGAGCTAGGATTGCATGTGTGCCTGGCCTGAGAGAAATTTTTATGTCTCCCTCTCTGCTTATCTCTTTTATTCTATAGCAGATATATATATAGAGAGAGAGACAGAGAGAAAGAGAGAGAGTGAGAGAGGAATTTATATCTCTCCCTCCCTGCTTATCTCTTTTATTCTGTCTATAGCAGATTTATATATATATATATATATGTAGAGAGAGACAGAGAGAGTGAAATTTCTACCTCTCCATCCCTGCTTATCTCTTTTTTTCTGTCTATAGCAGATTTATATATATATATATATACATATATATAGAGAGAGAGACAGAGAGAGAGACACAGAGAGAGATATAAAAATCTATCCATTGCATTTCCTACACTTTACGTGACTGGGCCTCAGCAGGGCAATGTGAATGGACAAAATTTGTGTTGCTAACAAATAAAACGCTGGAGTTCAAACTCTCAGTTTTCCCAATAAAACATATCCCCCTACAAACCATACTGTGCCACCTCTGGGAGTATATACCCCACAGAGGAAAGACGTGGA
>NC_134123.1:42666614-42684114 GCF_040939455.1 Microcebus murinus
CCTGCTGCCTCAGTCTCCCAGAGAGCTAGGACTACAGGTGTGCTGGGCCTGAGAAAAATTTTATCTCTCCCTCCCTGCTTATCTCTTTAATTCTGTCTATAGCAGATTTATATATATATACACAGAGAGAGAGAGAAAGAGAGAGAGAGTGAAATATTTATCTCTCCCTCCCTGCTTATCTCTTTTATTCTGTCTATAGCAGATTTATATATATATATATATATATATATATATATGGAGAGAGAGAGAGTGAAATTTTTATCTCTCCCTTCTTATCTCTTTTATTCTGTTTATAGCAGATTTATATATATACAGAGAGAGAGAGAGAGAGAGAGTGAGTGAAATTCTTATCGCTCCATCCCAGCTTATCTCTTTTATTCTGTCTATAGCAGATATATATATATATATATAGAGAGAGAGAGAGAGACAGAGAGAGAGAGAGAGGAATTTATATCTCTCCCTCCCTTCTTATCTCTTTTATTCTGTCTATAGCAGATTTATATATATATACACAGAGAGAGAGAGAAAGAGAGAGAGAGTGAAATATTTATCTCTCCCTCCCTGCTTATCTCTTTTATTCTGTCTATAGCAGATTTATATATATACACAGAGAGAGAGAGAGAGAGAGTGAAATTTTTATCTCTCCCTCCCTGCTTATCTCTTTTATTCTGTCTATAGCAGATTTATATATATACACAGAGAGAGAGAGAGTGAAATTTTTATCTCTCCCTCCCTGCTTATCTCTTTAATTCTGTCTATAGCAGATTTATATATATATACACAGAGAGAGAGAGAAAGAGAGAGTGAAATATTTATCTCTCCCTCCCTGCTTATCTCTTTTATTCTGTCTATAGCAGATTTATATATATATATATATATATATATATGGAGAGAGAGAGAGTGAAATTTTTATCACTCCCTTCTTATCTCTTTTATTCTGTCTATAGCAGATTTATATATATACAGAGAGAGAGAGAGAGAGAGAGTGAGTGAAATTCTTATCGCTCCATCCCAGCTTATCTCTTTTATTCTGTCTATAGCAGATATATATATATATAGAGAGAGAGAGAGAGAGAGACAGAGAGAGAGAGAGAGAGGAATTTATATCTCTCCCTCCCTTCTTATCTCTTTTATTCTGTCTATAGCAGATTTATATATATATACACAGAGAGAGAGAGAAAGAGAGAGAGAGTGAAATATTTATCTCTCCCTCCCTGCTTATCTCTTTTATTCTGGCCATAGCAGATTTATATATATACACAGAGAGAGAGAGAGTGAAATTTTTATCTCTCCCTCCCTGCTTATCTCTTTTATTCTGTCTATAGCAGATTTATATATATACACAGAGAGAGAGAGAGAGAGTGAAATTTTTATCTCTCCCTCCCTGCTTATCTCTTTTATTCTGTCTATAGCAGATATATATATATATAGAGAGAGTGAGAGAGAGGAATTTATATCTCTCCCTCCCTTTTTATTTCTTTTATTCTGTCTATAGCAGATTTATATATATATATAGAGAGAGAGAGAGAGAGACTGAGTGAAATTTTTATCTCTCCATCCCTGCTTATCTCTTTTATTCTGTCTATAGCAGATCTCTCTCTCTCCATATATATATACATAGAGAGAGAGAGAGAGAGAGTGAGTGAAATTTTATCTCTCCATCCCTGCTTATCTCTTTTATTCTGTCTATAGCAGATTTATATATATATATATATAGAGAGAGAGAGAGAGAGAGAGAGAGAGGAATTTTTATCTCTCCCTCCCTTCTTATCTCTTTTATTCTCTCTATAGCAGATTTATATATATACACATACATACAGAGAGAGAGAGAGAGAGTGAAATTTTTATCTCTGAATCCCTGCTTTTACTGCTAAGTCCATAGTTCTCAATTTTTTTTTTTTTTTTTTTGACAGAGTCTCACTTTTGGTGCCCGGGCTAGAGTGCTATGGTGTCAGCTTAGCTCACAGCAACCTCAAACTCCTGGGCTCAAGTCATCCTTCGGTCTCAGCCTCTTGAGTAGCTGGGACTACAGGCATGTGCCAGAATGCCTGGCTAATTTTTCTTTCTATATATATTACTTGGCGGGTGGACATGATAAATAATGAGGATTGAGCACCAGATAAATGACTGGAAAAAAATACTTCCTGTTTCCTCAATACCAGCATCCATTTCAAGGGTATACCTGTAGACCTAAAATGGAAGCAAGCTTTAGAAAGAAAAAAAAAATGGCTGTCAGCCCCGTCAGAGGGTCCCCTCTTATCTGGCTGACACTGGCACCGGTACTTAGGGGTCACCTAGTGGCCACTTTGATCAGACTTGGGGACGGGTAAAGTCAGGCCATGTTGGGAGCTTAAGAGTGGACCCCACCCCCACCCCAGGTGTGGAGGCCGGCTTTCAAATCTGCTACATTGTATGACAGGTTCTGCCTGGGCCCGCCAGCCCCAGGCGACTCTAGCCTCCAGAGGGTCTCCGCCCAACCCCCTCCCTGTTGTCCCAGGGAGGGGCCCCTCCTCCTCCTCCCGCTCCCTGCCTGCCTCCCCGCCCCCACCGTAGGCCTCTGCCCAGGGTTTTTTTTTTTTTTTTTTCTTTTCCCGGTTTCTGTTTTATCTTGGTTTTTTTTGTTTATTTGTGTGGTTTTTTTTTAGGTTTATGGAATATCGTTTAAAAATTTAAATCACAGAATGAATTCTACAACAACTTGTGACTTTTTATCCTAGGCTGAGAACAATGTATTTTCTCTTCCTGTGAATTTTATTTTATTGATTCCAAAGTATACATTTCTAAATGAATAGGGTGAGCAACACACTCCCGTGGGGCCTGTGTCAGTGGATAGGTGTCCGGGAGGGTCCCCTCCTGCAGCTTGTTGTGGTAGCTCAACATTTAGGAGAGGCAAATCATTCACTTCCCTAATGATCCTAGATGAGTCTGCTCAATTTTTTATGATGTCCTGGAAACATATAAAACACCCTTCCTACTTCACGTAGCCGACCACAAAGTTTCTCCCAGGAAAAAATATTCAACATCATGAATTTCACAGTGTAATAGAGGGAATGGTCTAGACAGAGGGAAAAAAAAATAAAGGAAAGAAACATTTTGTGTCCTTTTAAAACTTCCCCCCCACCCCCTGATGTTGGAAACTTGTAGTCTGGCCTCTATCCCCAAGAGGAGTTAATTCCTTTCTTAAAACTTCTGAGCAGTCCCCAGACCCACAGGCCTTGTTTTTGGCCCAGCTGAGACCAGTGAAATGATTAACCACAATAATGGTTAAAGCGGAGAACCCTCACTCTATGTATTTTTTAACATACTTTTATTTATTTATTTATTCATTCATTCATTCATTCATTCATGCATGCATATATATATATATATATATATATATATATATATATACACATTATATATATATATACAGAGAGAGAGAGAGAGAGAGAAATTTTTATCTCTCCCTCCCTCCTTTTTCTGGTAAGACAGACCTTTTTTATTATTATTAATTTTTTCTTTTTTTTTGAGACAGAGTCTCACTCTTAGGGCCTGGGCTAGGGTGCTATGGTTTCAGCTTAGCTCACAGCAACCTCAAAATCCTGGGTTCAAGTGATCCTTCTGTCTCAGCATCTTGAGTAGTTGGGACTACAGGCATGTGCCAGCATGCCTGGCTAATTTTTCTTCCTATATATATTACCTGGCCAATTAATTTCTTTCTATTTATAGTAGAGATGGGGTCTTCCTCTTGCTCAGGCTGGTTTGAATTCCTGACCTCCAGCAATCCTCCCACCTTGGCCTCCCAGAGCTAGGATTGCAGCTGTGCTGGGCCTGAGAGAAATTTTTATGTCTCCCTCCCTGCTTATCTCTTTTCTCTTTTATTCTGTCTATAGCAGACATTCTGTCTATAGCAGCAGTGTGATGGGGTCGCCAGCCCAGCAAAGCCTCCTCCCACCCACCTCCTTGCTGTGACTTCTCCTTACCCCTTGTCTTTTCCTTGCTAGCTCCCCTCACTTTAGGGGTCCACTTAACTGGATCTCAAGCTTGACTCCACTTTTATCATGTTAATGTCTCCCTCTGACCAAAGTTCTCTTGCATTCCAAAATGTTTTACTGAAAGTGTCATTCAGTATTCAATCCGGGGTCCACCTCATTGATCAGTTCTCTGGGCCAGTTCCTGAAGAAAAGAACACTTTGGAGAAAATCACAGAAAATATATACAGAGAGAGAGAGAGAAACAGAGAGAGAGAGAGAGAAATTATTATCTCTCCCTCCCTGCTTTTTCTGGAAAGTAAGACCTTTTTTATTATTATTAATTTTTTCTTTTTTTTTGAGACAGAGTCTCACTTTTAGGGCCCGGGCTAGGGTGCTATGGCTTCAGACTAGCTCACAGCAACCTCAACCTCCTAGGCTCAAGCAATCCTCCTGCCTCAGCCTCCCAAACAGTTGGGACTACAGGGATATGCCGCCACGCCTGGCTCATTTTTCTTTCTATATATATTACTTGGCCAATTAATTTCTTTGTGTTTATAGTAGAGATGGGGTTTTGCTCTTGCTCAGGCTGGTTTGAACTCCTGACCTCCTGCAATCCTGCTGCCTCAGTCTCCCAGAGAGCTAGGACTACAGGTGTGCTGGGCCTGAGAAAAATTTTATCTCTCCCTCCCTGCTTATCTCTTTAATTCTGTCTATAGCAGATTTATATATATACACACACAGAGAGAGAGGGAGTGAAATTTTTATCTCTCCATCCCTGCTTATCTCTTTTATTCTGTCTATAGCAGATTTATATATATATATATATATATATGGAGAGAGAGAGAGTGAAATTTTTATCTCTCCCTTCTTATCTCTTTTATTCTGTCTATAGCAGATTTATATATATACAGAGAGAGAGAGAGAGAGAGAGTGAAATTTTTATCTCTCCATCCCTGCTTATCTCTTTTATTCTGTCTATAGCAGATTTATATATATATATATAGAGAGAGAGAGAGAATTTATATCTCTCCCTCCCTTCTTATCTCTTTTATTCTGTCAATAGCAGATTTATATATATATATAGAGAGAGAGAGAGACAGAGAGACAGAGGAATTCATATCTCTCCCTCCCTTCTTATCTCTTTTATTCTGTCTATAGCAGATTTATATATATACATATATAGAGAGAGAGTGAGAGAGGAATTTATATCTCTCCCTCCCTGCTTATCTCTTTTATTCTGTCTATAGCAGATTTATATATATACACAGAGAGAGAGAGAGAGAGAGAGTGAAATTTTTATCTCTCCATCCCTGCTTATCTCTTTTATTCTGTCTATAGCAGATTTTTATATATATATAGACAGAGAGATAATTTATATCTCTCCCTCCCTTCTTATCTCTTTTATTCTGTCAATAGCAGATTTATATATATATATATAGAGAGAGAGAGAGACAGAGAGACAGAGAGACAGAGGAATTCATATGTCTCCCTCCCTTCTTATCTCTTTTATTCTGTCTATAGCAGATTTATATATATATATATATAGAGAGAGAGAGTGAGTGAAATTCTTATCTCTCCATCCCAGCTTATCTCTTTTATTCTGTCTATAGCATATATATATATATATATATATATATATATATATATATATAGAGAGAGAGAGAGAGAGAGAGAGAGAGAGAGAGAGAGAGAGAGAGGAATTTATATCTCTCCCTCCCTTTTTATTTCTTTTATTCTGTCTATAGCAGATTTATATATATATATATAGAGAGAGAGAGAGAGAGTGAGTGAAATTTTTATCTCTCCATCCCTGCTTATCTCTTTTATTCTGTCTATAGCAGATTTATATATATATATATATATATGTATGTATATATATATATATAGAGAGAGAGAGAGAGGAATTTTTATCTCTACCTCCCTTCTTATCTCTTTTATTCTCTCTATAGCAGATTTATATATATACACATACATACAGAGAGAGAGAGAGAGTGAAATTTTTATCTCTGAATCCCTGCTTTTACTGCTAAGTCCATAGTTCTTAATTTTTTTTTTTTTTTTTTGACAGAGTCTCACTTTTGGTGCCCGGGCTAGAGTGCTATGGTGTCAGCTTAGCTCACAGCAACCTCAAACTCCTGGCCTCAAGTCATCCTTCTGTCTCAGCCTCTTGAGTAGCTGGGACTACAGGCATGTGCCAGCATGCCTGGCTAATTTTTCTTTCTATATATATTACTTGGCGGGTGGACATGATAAATAATGAGGATTGAGGACCAGATAAATGACTGGAAAAAAATACTTCCTGTTTCCTCAATACCAGCATCCATTTTAAGGGTATACCTGTAGACCTAGGTGGAAAATGGAGGCAAGCTTTAGAAAGAAAAAAAAAAATCGCTGTCAGCCCCGTCAGAGGGTCCCCTCTTGTCTGGCTGACACTGGCACTGGTACTTAGGGGTCACATAGTGGCCACTTTGATCAGACTTGGGGGATGGGTAAAGTCAGGCCATGTTGGGAGCTTAAGAGTGGACCCCACCCCCACCCCAGGTGTGGAGGCCGGCTGTCAAATCTGCTACATTGTATGACAGGTTCTGCCTGGGCCCGCCAGCCCCAGGCGCCTCTAGCCTCCAGAGGGTCTCCGCCCAACCCCCTCCCTGTTGTCCCAGGGAGGGGCCCCTCCTCCTCCCGCTCCCTGCCTGCCTCCCCGCCCCCACCGTAGGCCTCTGCCCAGGGTTTTTTTTTTTTTTCTTTTCCCGGTTTCTGTTTAATCTTTGTTTTTTTGTGTTTTTCTTTAGGTTTATGGAATATCGTTTAAAAATTTAAATCACAGAATGAATTCTACAGCAACTTGTGAATTTTTATCCTAGGCTGAGAACAATGTATTTTCTCTTCCTGTGAATTTTATTTTATGGATTCCAAAGTATACATTTTTAAATGAATAGGGTGAGCAACACACCTCCGTGGGGCCTGTGTCAGTGGATAGGTGTCCGGGAGGGTCCCCTCCTGCAGCTTGTTGTGGTAGCTCCACATTTAGGAGAGGCAAATCATTCATTTCCCTAATGATCCTAGATGAATCTGCTGAATTTTTTATGATGTCCTGGAAACATATAAAACACCCTTCCTACTTCACATAGCCCCGACCACAAAGTTTCTCCCAGGAAAAACTATTTAACATCATGAATTTCACAGTGTAATAGAGGGAATGGTCTAGAGAGAGGGCAAAAAAAATAAAGGACAGAGACATTTTGTGTCCTTTTAAAACTCCACCCCCCCACCCCCTGATGTTGGAAATTTGTAGTCTGGCCTCTATCCCCAAGAGCAGTTCAATGTTTTCTTAAAACTCCAGAGTGGTCGGTCCCCAGCCAGGGTTTTTTTTTTCTTTTCCCGGTTTCTGTTTTATCTTTGTTTTTAGTGTTTTTTTTTAGGTTTATGGAATATCGTTTAAAAATTAAATCACAGAATGAATTCTACAACAACTTGTGGCTTTTTATCCTAGGCTGAGAGCAATGTATTTTCTCTTCCTGTGAATTTCCCTGTCCTGGAAGAAATGCAAAGTTGATCCTGGGGGTTTCAAACCATCTTCTGGTTTCCCTGAACAGAAAGACCTTGAACACGGTTTATTTGACCATGTCTCTGTGTGCGTGCACGTGGGTGCCTGTCCTTATTCCTTCTGGGCACCGGGCTCTTTGGTCTCACAGAGTGGGCCTTCCTTGGTCGTGGACTGAGGCTGAACAGACTTAGGGATCAGATTGAAGGGACTTGACTACAGTAACCCGGGTCGGGGAAATTTTATTGATTTGAAAGTATACATTTCTAAATGAATAGGGTGAGTGACACATTCCAGAGGGGCCTCTGTCCCTGGATAGGTGTCCCAGAGGGTCCTCCTGCAGCTTGTTGTGGTACCTCCACATTTAGGAGAGGAAAATCATTCATTTCCCTAATGATCCTAGATGAGTCAGCTGAATTTTTTATGATGTCATGGAAACATATAAAGCACACTTCCTACTAAACATAGCCGACCACAAAGTTTCTCCCAGGAAAAAATATTCAACATCATGAATTTCACAGTGTAATAGAGGGAATGGTCTAGACAGAGGGAAAAAAAAATAAAGGAAAGAAACATTTTGTGTCCTTTTAAAACTTCCCCCCCACCCCCTGATGTTGGAAACTTGTAGTCTGGCCTCTATCCCCAAGAGGAGTTAATTCCTTTCTTAAAACTTCTGAGCAGTCCCCAGACCCACAGGCCTTGTTTTTGGCCCAGCTGAGACCAGTGAAATGATTAACCACAATAATGGTTAAAGCGGAGAACCCTCACTCTATGTATTTTTTAACATACTTTTATTTATTTATTTATTCATTCATTCATGCATGCATATATATATATATACAGAGAGAGAGAGAGAGAGAGAGAGAAATTTTTATCTCTCCCTCCCTCCTTTTTCTGGTAAGACAGACCTTTTTTATTATTATTAATTTTTTCTTTTTTTTTGAGACAGAGTCTCACTCTTAGGGCCTGGGCTAGGGTGCTATGGCTTCAGCTTAGCTCACAGCAACCTCAAAATCCTGGGTTCAAGTGATCCTTCTGTCTCAGCCTCTTGAGTAGTTGGGACTACAGGCATGTGCCAGCATGCCTGGCTAATTTTTCTTCCTATAGATATTACTTGGCCAATTAATTTCTTTCTATTTATAGTAGAGATGGGGTCTTCCTCTTGCTCAGGCTGGTTTGAATTCCTGACCTCCAGCAATCCTCCCACCTTGGCCTCCCAGAGCTAGGATTGCAGCTGTGCTGGGCCTGAGAGAAATTTTTATGTCTCCCTCCCTGCTTATCTCTTTTCTCTTTTATTCTGTCTATAGCAGACATTCTGTCTATAGCAGCAGTGTGATGGGGTCGCCAGCCCAGCAAAGCCTCCTCCCACCTCCTTGCTGTGACTTCTCCTTACCCCTTGTCTTTTCCTTGCTAGCTCGCCTCACTTTAGGGGTCCACTTAACTGGATCTCAAGCTTGACTCCACTTTTATCATGTTAATGTCTCCCTCTGACCAAAGTTCTCTTGCATTCCAAAATGTTTTACTGAAACTGTCATTCAGTATTCAATCCGGGGTCCACCTCATGTATCAGTTCTCTGGGCCAGTTCCTGAAGAAAAGAACACTTTGGAGAAAATCACAGAAAATATATACAGAGAGAGAGAGAGAGAGAGAAACAGAGAGAGAGAGAGAGAAATTATTATCTCTCCCTCCCTGCTTTTTCTGGAAAGTAAGACCTTTTTTATTATTATTAATTTTTTCTTTTTTTTTGAGACAGAGTCTCACTTTTAGGGCCCAGGCTAGGGTGCTATGGCTTCAGACGAGCTCACAGCAACCTCAACCTCCTAGGCTCAAGCAATCCTCCTGCCTCAGCCTCCCAAACAGCTGGGACTACAGGGATATGCCGCCACGCCTGGCTCATTTTTCTTTCTATATATATTACTTGGCCAATTAATTTCTTTGTGTTTATAGTAGAGATGGGGTTTTGCTCTTGCTCAGGCTGGTTTGAACTCCTGACTTCCTGCAATCCTGCTGCCTCAGTCTCCCAGAGAGCTAGGACTACAGGTGTGCTGGGCCTGAGAAAAATTTTTATCTCTCCCTCCCTGCTTATCTCTTTAATTCTGTCTATAGCAGATTTATATATATATACACAGAGAGAGAGAGAAAGAGAGAGAGAGTGAAATATTTATCTCTCCCTCCCTGCTTATCTCTTTTATTCTGTCTATAGCAGATTTATATATATATATATATATATATATGGAGAGAGAGAGAGAGTGAAATTTTTATCTCTCCCTCCCTTCTTATCTCTTTTATTCTGTCTATAGCAGATTTATATATATACAGAGAGAGAGAGAGTGAAATTTTTATCTCTCCATCCCTGCTTATCTCTTTTATTCTGTCTATAGCAGATTTATATATATATATAGAGAGAGAGAGAGAATTTCTATCTCTCCCTCCCTTCTTATCTCTTTTATTCTGTCAATAGCAGATTTATATATATATATATAGAGAGAGAGAGACAGAGAGACAGAGAGACAGAGGAATTCATATCTCTCCCTCCCTTCTTATCTCTTTTATTCTGTCTATAGCAGATTTATATATATAGAGAGAGAGAGAGAGAGAGTGAGAGAGGAATTTATATCTCTCCCTCCCTGCTTATCTCTTTGATTCTGTCTATAGCAGATTTATATATATATATATATATATATATATATATATGGAGAGAGAGAGAGAGAGTGAAATTTTTATCTCTACCTCCCTTCTTATCTCTTTTATTCTGTCTATAGCAGATTTATATATATACACAGAGAGGGAGAGAGAGAGTGAAATTTTTATCTCTCCATCCCTGCTTATCTCTTTTATTCTGTCTATAGCAGATTTATATATATATATAGAGAGAGAGAGAGAGAATTTATATCTCTCCCTCCCTTCTTATCTCTTTTATTCTGTCAATAGCAGATTTATATATATATAGAGAGAGAGAGACAGAGAGACAGAGGAATTCATATCTCTCCCTCCCTTCTTATCTCTTTTATTCTGTCTATAGCAGATTTATATATATATATATAGAGAGAGAGAGAGAGAGTGAGTGAAATTCTTATCTCTCCATCCCAGCTTATCTCTTTTATTCTGTCTATAGCAGATATATATATATATATATATAGACAGAGAGAGAGACAGAGAGAGAGAGAGAGAGAGAGGAATTTATATCTCTCCCTCCCTTCTTATCTCTTTTATTCTGTCTATAGCAGATTTATATATATATACACAGAGAGAGAGAGAAAGAGAGAGAGAGTGAAATATTTATCTCTCCCTCCCTGCTTATCTCTTTTATTCTGTCTATAGCAGATTTATATATATATATGTATATGGAGAGAGAGAGAGAGTGAAATTTTTATCTCTACCTCCCTTCTTATCTCTTTTATTCTGTCTATAGCAGATTTATATATATACACAGAGAGAGAGAGAGAGAGTGAAATTTTTATCTCTCCCTCCCTGCTTATCTCTTTTATTCTGTCAATAGCAGATTTATATATACATAGAGAGAGAGAGAGAGAGTGAGAGAGGAATTTATATCTCTCCCTCCCTGCTTATCTCTTTGATTCTGTCTATAGCAGATTTATATATATATATATATAGAGAGAGAGAGAATTTATATCTCTCCCTCCCTTCTTATCTCTTTTATTCTGTCAATAGCAGATTTATATATATATAGAGAGAGACAGAGAGACAGAGGAATTCATACTCTCCCTCCCTTCTTATCTCTTTTATTCTGTCTATAGCAGATTTATATATATATATATAGAGAGAGAGAGAGTGAGTGAAATTCTTATCTCTCCATCCCAGCTTATCTCTTTTATTCTGTCTATAGCAGATTTATATATATATATATATGTAGAGAGAGACAGAGAGTTTGAAATTTTTATCTCTCCATCCCTGCTTATCTCTTTTTTTCTCTCTATAACAGATTTATATATATATATATACACACATATATATAGAGAGAGAGACAGAGACAGAGAGACACAGAGAAAGAGAGATATATATCAATCTATCCATTGCATTTCCTACCCTTTAGGTGACTGGGCCTCAACAGGGCAATGTGAATTGACAAAGTTTGTGTTGCTAACTAATAAAACGCTGGGGTTCAAACTCTCAGTTTTCCCAATAAAACCTATCCCCCTACCAATCATACTGTGCCACCTCTGAGAGTATATACCCCACAGAGGAGTGCCCTGAAGGCCATGGTTGGATAGACAGAGCCAAAGGGTGGAGATCCTGGAGTCTGTGCTTTGCAGTCAGTCTAGAGGCACATGGAGCCATTCAAACTGCTTGTGAGGAAAAATAGGGAAACAACAGAAACTCACTCGTCTCCGTTGTGGTAGTCAAGATCAGCTTTGATGAAACACACATAAGAAGTAAAATAGGACCATACTGATAGATGCAATTTTAATCTTAGAGCAGAATGCGTGGCACTGCTTGAACTCTTAGATACTGTCAACAGAAAGCATTTGGTGGACAAACAATCTCCAGCAGCTTTTCTGCAGAGATGAACCTACCTGTCTGAGTGTGTGGGGGGAGGGAGATGAGAAATAATGAGGATTGAGGACCAGATAAATGACTGGAAAAAAATACTTCCTGTTTCCTCAATACCAGCATCCATTTCAAGGGTATACCTGTAGACCTAAAATGGAAGCAAGCTTTAGAAAGAAAAAAAAATGGCTGTCAGCCAAGTCAGAGGGTCCCCTCTTATCTGGCTGACACTGGCACCGGTACTTAGGGGTCACCTAGTGGCCACTTTGATCAGACTTGGGGATGGGTAAAGTCAGGCCATGTTGGGAGCTTAAGAGTGGACCCCACCCCCACCCCAGGTGTGGAGGCCGGCTTTCAAATCTGCTACATTGTATGACAGGTTCTGCCTGGGCCCGCCAGCCCCAGGCGCCTCTAGCCTCCAGAGGGTCTCCGCCCAACCCCCTCCCTGTTGTCCCAGGGAGGGGCCCCTCCTCCTCCCGCTCCCTGCCTGCCTCCCCGCCCCCACCGTAGGCCTCTGCCCAGGGTTTTTTTTTTTTTTTTTTCTTTTCCCGGTTTCTGTTTAATCTTTGTTTTTTTGTGTTTTTCTTTAGGTTTATGGAATATCGTTTAAAAATTGAAATCACAGAATGAATTCTACAACAACTTGTGACTTTTTATCCTAGGCTGAGAACAATGTATTTTCTCTTCCTGTGAATTTTATTTTATTGATTCCAAAGTATACATTTCTAAATGAATAGGGTGAGCAACACACTCCCGTGGTGCCTGTGTCAGTGGATAGGTGTCCGGGAGGGTCCCCTCCTGCAGCTTGTTGTGGTAGCTCAACATTTAAGAGAGGCAAATCATTCATTTCCCTAATGATCCTAGATGAGTCTGCTCAATTTTTTATGATGTCCTGGAAACATATAAAACACCCTTCCTACTTCACATAGCCCCGACCACAAAGTTTCTCCCAGGAAAAACTATTTAACATCATGAATTTCACAGTGTAATAGAGGGAATGGTCTAGAGAGAGGGCAAAAAAAATAAAGGACAGAGACATTTTGTGTCCTTTTAAAACTCCAACCCCCCACCCCCTGATGTTGGAAATTTGTAGTCTAGCCTCTATCCCCAAGAGCAGTTCAATCTTTTCTTAAAACTCCAGAGCGGTGGGTCCCCAGCCCCACAGGCCTTGTTTTTGGCCCAGCTGAGACCAGTGAAATGATTAACCACAATAATGGCTAAAGCGGAGAACCCTCCCTCTATGTATTTTTTAACATACTTTTATTCATTCATTCATGCATGCATGCATGCATGCATTTAATTTTTTGAGACAGAGTCTCACTTTGTTGCCCAGGCTAGAGTGAGTGCCATGGCGTCAGCCTAGCTCACGGCAACCTCAACTTCCTGGGCTCAAGCCATCCTCCTGCCTCAGTCTCCCAAGTAGCTGGGACTACAGGCAGTGTCATCATGCCTGGCTAATTTTTCTCTCTCTCTCTATTACTTGGCCAATTAATTTCTTTCTATTTATAGTAGAGACGGGGTCTTGCTCTTGCTCCCACTGATTTGAACTCCTGACCTCCAGCAATCCTTCCCCCTTGGCCTCCCAGAGAGCTAGGATTACAGGTGTGCTGGGCCTGAGAGAAATTTTTATCTCTCCCTCCCTGCTTATGTCTTTTATTCTGTCTATAGCAGACATAGAGAGAGAGAGACAGAGAGAGTGAGAGAGAGAAATTATTATCTCTCCCTCCCTGCTTTATCTGGTAAGTCCTTTTTTATGATTATTATTCTTATTCTTTTTTTTGAGACAGAGTCTCACTTTTGGTGCCAGGGCTAGAGTGCTATGGCGTCAGCTTAGCTCACAGCTACCTCAAACTCCTGGGCTCAAGTGATCCTTCTGTTTCAGCCTCCTGAGTAGCTGGAACTACAGACATGCACCACCATGCCCGGCCTATTATGTGTTTGTGTGTGTGTGTTTAGTTGGCCAATTAATTTCTTTCTATTTTTTTTTTTTTTTTTTTTTTTGAGACAGAGTCTCGCTTTCTTGCCTAGGCTAGAGTGAGTGCCGTGGCGTCAGCCTAGCTCACAGCAACCTCAAACTCCTGGGCTCAAGCGATCCTGCTGCCTCAGCCTCCCGAGTAGCTGGGACTACAGGCACGAGCCACCATGCCCGGCTGATTTTTATATTATATATATTAGTTGGCCAATTAATTTCTTTCTATTTTTATGGTAGAGACGGGGTCTCGCTCAGGCTGGTTTTGAACTCCTGACCTTGAGCAATCCGCCCGCCTCGGCCTCCCAGAGTGCTAGGATTACAGGCGTGAGCCACCGCGCCCGGCCAATTTCTTTCTATTTATAGTAGAGATGGTCTTGCTCTTCCTCAGGCTGGTTTTGAACTCCTATCCTTGAGCAATCCTCCTGCCTCAGCCTCCCAGAGAGCTAGGATTACAGCTGTACTGGGCCTGAGAGAAATTTTTATCTCTCCCTCCCTGCTTATCTCTTTTATTCTGTCTATAGCAGATTTTTACAGAGAGAGAGGAATTTATATCTCTCCCTCCCTTCTGATTTCTTTTATTCTGTCTATAGCAGATTTATAGAGAGAGAGAGAGAGAGAGAGTGAAATTTTTATCCCTCCATCCCTGCTTATCTCTTTTATTCTGTCTATAGCAGATTTATATATATATATAGAGAGAGAGAGAGACAGAGAGACACAGAGAGAGAGAGAGATATCAATCTATCCATTGCATTTCCTAGTCTTTAAGTGACTGGGCCTCAGCAGGGGAATGTGAATTGACAAAATTTGTGTTGCTAACAAATAAAACGCTGGGGTTCAAACTCTCCGTTTTCCCAATAAAACCTATCCCCCTACCAATCATACTGTGCCACCTCTGGAGTGTGACCTGGTCGCCAGCCCAGCAAAGCCTCCTCCCACCCACCTCCTTGCTGTGACTTCTCCTTACCCCTTGTCTTTTCCTTGCTAGCTCCCCTCACTTTAGGGGTACACTTAACTGGATCTCAAGCTTGACTCCACTTTTATCATGTTAATGTCTCCCTCTGACCAAAGTTCTCTTGCATTCCAAATCCTTTGACTGAAACTGTCATTCAGTATTCAATCCGGGGTCCACCTCATGTATCAGTTCTCTGGGCCAGTTCCTGGACAAAAGAACACTTTGGAGAAAATCACAGAAAACAGATGTGGCCTCCTTCCACTGTATGCTGGTTTAGAGCCTCATGAGTCTATCTGATCATTCCCCCAAAATTTAATAGATTGCCACGAACATACATAAAATTGAAATTCATATCATCCACAAAAACTAGCTCACAGCAACCTCAACCTCCTGGGCTCAAGCAATCCTCCTGCCTCAGCCTCCCAAACAGCTGGGACTACAGGGATGTGTCACCAAGCCTGGCTCATTTTTCTTTCTATATATATTACTTGGCCAATTAATTTCTTTGTGTTTATAGTAGAGATGGGGTTTTGCTCTTGCTCAGGCTGGTTTGAACTCCTGACCTCCAGCAATCCTGCTGCCTCAGTCTCCCAGAGAGCTAGGAATACAGGTGTGCTGGGCCTGAGAAAAATTTTATCTCTCCCTCCCTGCTTATCTCTTTAATTCTGTCTATAGCAGATTTATATATATACACACACAGAGAGAAAGGGAGTGAAATTTTTATCTCTCCATCCCTGCTTATCTCTTTTATTTTGTCTATAGCAGATTAGAGAGAGAGAGAGAGAGAGAGAAAATTTATATCTCTCCCTCCCTTCTTATCTCTTTTATTCTGTCTATGGCAGATTTATATATATATATAGAGAGAGAGAGAGAGACAGAGAGAGTGAAATTTTTATCTCTCCATCCCTGCTTATCTCTTTTATTCTGTCTATAGCAGATTTATATATATATATAGAGAGAGAGAGAGAGAGAGAATTTATATCTCTCCCTCCCTTCTTATCTCTTTTATTCTGTCTATAGCAGATTTATATATAGAGAGAGAGAGAGAGAGAGAGAGAGAGACAGAGAGAGTGAAATTTTTATCTCTCCATCCCTGCTTATCTCTTTTATTCTGTCTATAGCAGATTTATATATATATATAGAGAGAGAGAGAGAGAGAGAATTTATTTCTCTCCCTCCCTTCTTATCTCTTTTATTGTGTCTATAGCAGATTTATATATATATATATATATGTAGAGAGAGACAGAGAGAGTGAAATTTTTATCTCTCCATCCCTGCTTATCTCTTTTATTCTCTCTATAGCAGATTTATATATATATATATATATATATATACATATATATAGAGACAGAGACAGAGACAGAGAGACACAGAGAGAGAGATATATATATCAATCTATCCATTGCATTTCCTACCCTTTAGGTGACTGGGCCTCAACAGGGCAATGTGAATTGACAAAGTTTGTGTTGCTAACAAATAAAACGCTGGGGTTCAAACTCTAAGTTTTCCCAATAAAACCTATCCCCCTACCAATCATTCTGTGCCACCTCTGAGAGTATATACCCCACAGAGGAGTGCCCTGAAGGCCATGGTTGCATAGACAGAGCCAAAGGGTGGAGATCCTGGAGTCTGTGCTTTGCAGTCAGTCTAGAAGTACATGGAGCCATTCAAACTGCTTGTGAGGAAAAATAGGGAAACAACAGAAACTCACTCCTCTCCGTTGTGGTAGTCATGATCAGCTTTTATGAAACCCACGAAACCCACATAAGAAGTAAAATAGGACCATACTGATAGATGCAATTTTAATCTTAGAGCAGAATGCGTGGCACTGCTTGTCCTCTTAGGTACTGTCAACAGAAAGCATTTGGTGGACAAACAATCTCCAGCAGCTTTTCTGCAGAGATGAACCAACGTGTATATGTGTGTGTGTGTGGGGGGGCGGGGTGGACATGATAAATAATGAGGATTGAGGACCAGATAAATGACTGGAAAAAAATACTTCCTGTTTCCTCAATACCAGCATCCATTTCAAGGGTATACCTGTAGACCTAGGTAGAAAATGGAGGCAAGCTTTAGAAAGAAAAAAAAAAAATTCGCTGTCAGCCCCGTCAGAGGGTCCCCTCTTGTCTGGCTGACACTGGCACCGGTACTTAGGGGTCACCTAGTGGCCACTTTGATCAGACTTGGGGATGGGTAAAGTCAGGCCATGTTGGGAGCTTAAGAGTGGACCCCACCCCCACCCCAGGTGTGGAGGCCGGCTTTCAAATCTGCTACATTGTAGGACAGGTTCTGCCTGGGCCCGCCAGCCCCAGGCGCCTCTAGCCTCCAGAGGGTCTCCGCCCAACCCCCTCCCTGTTGTCCCAGGGAGGGGCCCCTCCTCCTCCTCCCGCTCCCTGCCTGCCTCCCCGCCCCCACCGTAGGCCTCTGCCCAGGGTTTTTTATTTTTTTTTCTTTTCCCGGTTTGTGTTTTATCTTGGTTTTTTTGGGTATTTTTGTGTGTTTTTTTTAGGTTTATGGAATATCGTTTAAAAATTTAAATCACAGAATGAATTCTACAACAACTTGTGACTTT
>NC_134123.1:42694114-42754114 GCF_040939455.1 Microcebus murinus
TTTCTATATATATTACTTGGCCAATTAATTTCTTTGTGTTTATAGTAGAGATGGGGTTTTGCTCTTGCTCAGGCTGGTTTGAACTCCTGACTTCCAGCAATCCTGCTGCCTCAGTCTCCCAGAGAGCTAGGACTACAGGTGTGTTGGGCCTGAGAAAAATTTTATCTCTCCCTCCCTGCTTATCTCTTTAATTCTGTCTATAGCAGATTTATGTATATATATATATATATGGAGAGAGAGAGACATAGAGGAATTTTTATCTCTCCCTCCCTTCTTATCTCTTTTATTTTGTCTATAGCAGATTTATATATATATACACAGAGAGAGAGAGAGAGAAATTTTTATCTCTCCATCCCTGCTTATCTCTTTTATTCTGTCTATAGCAGATTTAGAGAGAGAGAGAGAGAGAGAGAGAGAATTTATATCTCTCCCTCCCTTCTTATCTCTTTTATTCTGTCTATAGCAGATTTATATATATATATATGTAGAGAGAGAGAGAGTGAAATTTTTATCTCTCCCTCCCTGCTTATCTCTTTTATTCTGTCTATAGCAGATTTATATATATAGAGAGGAATTTATATCTCTCCCTCCCTTCTTATTTCTTATTTCTTAGTTGTGATCATTGTAAGTATTAAATGAAGAAATGAAAATCTCTTCCTAGAGTAGGCAAACATGATTTCTTATAAAACCGTGGATTCTAATAATACACACTATAACCTTAATAACCTGGAATGAATGTAAAGTATAAATAAATGACCTAAAACCATAGTTTATAGCCACGGAACTGAAAATGAAAGAAATTTAAGTTTTCCAGTGTCACTACTTAGTGGATGTGTGCATTCTGTCGTTGTGTTCGGGCTCCCTCTGGCGGCCGCTTTTATACAAAGCTCCCGTCCTCCGAAGCTCCGGCATGGCAGGCAAAGGGGGAGAAGGTCGGCGACATGGCAGTGACTGAGCCCCGGGAAGCGGGCAGCCATCCCGGGGCTTTGCAGTCCGCACCTGTGGTGTCTGCGAGCAGGAGCTTGGGCCGGCAGGTCTATGAGGGAGTCGGCTGGCGTTGCCCGCCGCCCGGGCGGGTCGAGGGGCTGCCCGGGCGGGTCGACCAGCAGTCCGCCGCGTCTTTGGCGCGAGGGGACCGGGGAGGGGGACGGGAGAGGGTACCGGTCGCCGGTCCGGATGCCTCCTTCCCGAGCCCCCCTGCCGGGGCCGGTGACCGGCTCCCGTCCTCCGAAGCTCCAGCGCGTCAGGCAAAGGAGGTGAAGGTCGGTGACCTGAGCGGGGCTGAGCTCCGGGAAGCGGGCAGCCTTCCCGGGGCCTTGCGGGTGGCCCCTGTGCGACGGCCAGGGGTCCGCGAGCCGGACCTTGGGCCGGCAGGTCTATGAGGGAGTCGGCTGGCATTGCCCGCCGCCCGGGCAGGTTGAGGGGCTGCCCGGGCGGGTTGACCAGCAGTCCGCCGCGTCTTTGGCGCGAGGGGACGGGAGAGGGTACCGGTCGCCGGTCAAGGTGTCTCCTTCCCGAGCCCCCCTGCCGGGGCCGGTGACCGGCTCCCGTCCTCCGAAGCTCCAGCTCGTCAGGCAAAGGAGGTGAAGGTCGGTGACCTGAGCGGGGCTGAGCTCCGGGAAGCGGGCAGCCTTCCTGGGGCCTTGCGGGTGGCCCCTGTGCGACGGCCAGGGGTCTAAGAGCCGGACCTTGGGCCAGCAGGTCTGTGAGGGAGGCAGCTGGCTTTGCCCGCCGCCGCCCGCCCTGGCGGGTGGAGGGGCTGCCCGGGCGGGTCGACCAGCAGTCCGCCGCGTCTTTGGCGCGAGGGGAGGGGGACGGGAGACGGTACCGGTCGCCGGTCCGGATGTCTCCTTCCCGAGTCCCCCTGCCGGGGCCGGTGACCGGCCCTTGCGTGGCAGAGGTGCCCGGTGTGGGGGACCCCGGCCGTTCCGCGGCCACTCCTGGGTCCCGGTCATCCCATCCCGTTGTGTTCTCGAGTCGCCACGTTGGGCCGGGGATCGGCCCCGGACGGCCTGCTAGGGCGTCCGCGGACGGCGCCCGACCCTCTTTGCCACGTGGGCCCTCGGGGTCGACCAGATGTCCCTAAGTGCTCCGTGTCTGTCGTCACTGGGGACGTGTCGGGGACGGGTGGCCGCATCTGGGTTCGTGGGGACCGCGTGGTCAAGTGGCTCTTCCCCGGCCCCCTCGCCGTGTTTTCTGTCGCCTCAGATCGTCATTTTCGGCCTGCAGGATAGTGAGGGCTCGCTGTCCTTCAGCGAGTAGCGTCGAAGTAGTTGGGTCTCCGCGGCGACAGGGCTCTTTCTCTGCCTTGGGCGAGAAAGTCTTCTCTAGCCATCCCGGAGGCGTCCCTCGTTCCCGGCGTCCCTCTCTGGTCGCTGCCAAAGTGTGCTGCGTTGTGTCCCCGTGCATTCCTGTATGGGGGGGTCGAGGCGGTTGAGCCGACGGGCGTCACCCCGTGCCGCGCGGGCGGGCGAGGTGCCGCTCCGTCTGTCCCCACGGTGTGTGTGGTGGACTTAGAAAGGCGAGAGAGAGCGGCGCGGTCCGTGCGCTTCCCTCCCCTTTTTTGGGGGGAGGGTCGTCGCCCTGGGCCACGTGGGCGAATTGTGGTCGAGGGGGACTGTCCCGGCGCCCCGGTGCCGACCGGTCCCCCCCGTTGGTGGCCCCTGCCGTGGCCTGCCTCGGCCAGCCCTCTTCCGTTACTGCGGGGGAGGGATTTTTCGCACGGACACGAGGCGGTTGCACGAGGGGGGCCCCGACCGCGAACGCTCCGAGATTGCCGCGGGTGCTTGTCGCGCCCATGCCGCAGACCCCCCACCCTCCCGGGCGTGCGTGCACGCCTCCGCCGGGGCCCAGTCGGGGGCGACCGAGGAACAGGGACGATCCCGCCTTTGGCGAGAAAGTCCTCTCTAGGGGTGCTGGAGGCGTGCGCCTCTTTTAAGGAAGACGGTGTCTTAGGCGCGTTGGCGGTGCTGGGCACTGAAGGGACGGGGTCGCTCTCGGGAGCCCCCCCGGTGGCGGGGCCGTGGCCCGCGGGCGGGTCGAGGGGGTGACCGGTGGTGAGGGCCGGCTGGCGTCACGGGCACGCTGCGGGACCGCTCCCGTGTGTTGGGGCGGTGGGATCCCGCGGCGTTGTTTTCCCGGTGGCCCGGTCGCGTCCCGGGTCCCCTCTCCCCCCCAGGCTTTTCGTGCCTCGCCCTGGTGGCTCTGGGCGGCGCCCGCTCCCCCCTCTCTCCTTCCCCACCCGCTGCCCGATCGCCCCCCACCCCGGGAGCGTTCTCTCGACCGCGGTGTGCACGCGAGGTGCCACTCTGTCTGTCCCCACGGTGTGTGGCGGACTGGAAAGGCAAGAGTGGCGCGGTCCGTGCGCTTCTCTCCCCTTTTTTGGGGGGAGGGTCGTCACACCGGGCTGTGTGGGCGAATTGTGGTCGAGGGGACTGTCCCGGCGCCCGGGTGCCGGCTGGCCCCCCGTTGGTGGCCCCTGCTGTGGCCTGCCTCGGCGAGCCCTCTTCCTCCGTTACTGCGGGGGAGGGATTTTTCGCACGGACACGAGGCGGTTGCACGAGGGGGGGGTCCCTGACCGCGAACGCTCAGAGATTGCGGGTGCTTGTCGCGTCCATACCGGGGCCCAGTAGGGGGTGACTGAGGAACAGGGGCGATCCCGCCTTTGGCGACAAAATCCTCCCTAGCGATCCTGGAGGCGTGCCGCTTTGGGGTACCGGATCCCCCGGTGCGTGGCCTCTCTGCGTGTCCTCAGCCGCCCCCCCCACGTGGCGGCCACTTGTGCGTGTGCAGAGTTCCCCCCTCCCCGCCGGGGGAGAGGAGGGGTCCGCCGGCCCCCGCGGCGGGGGCGGAGCGCCACTCTCCCTTCACGCCTACTGTGGCCCGCGCCTCCCCCCTCTGAGTCCGGCCTCGGTGTCGTTACGTCGGGGCGTGGTGTGGCACCCTCCCCTCCCGGGGTTGGGACGGGGTCGCTCTCGGGAGCCCCCCCCCCCCGGTGGCGGGGCCGTGGCCCGCGGGCGGGTCGAGGGGTTGACCGGCGGTGAGGGCCGGCTGGCGTCACGGGCACGCCGCGGGGCCGCTCCCGAGTGTTGGGGCGGTGGGGTCCCGCGGCGTTGTTTCCCCGGTGGCCCGGTCGCGTCCGTGGTCTCCTCTCTCCTCCCCCCGGGCTTTCCGTGCCTCGCCCTGGCGGCTCTCGGCCTCTCGGAGGCGCCGGCTCCCCCTCTCTCTCCTTCCCCGCCCGCTGCCCGACCTCCCCCCGGGAGCGTTCGCCCCGCCGCGCTGTGCCCGAACCTGACCTCGGCCGCGAGGGGGGGTGTCGCCCCGGCCGGCCACGGCCGTCGGTGGCATCCCCCCGGCGTCGTGCCTCGGTTTGTTTTTTTTTTTTTTTTTTTGAGACAGAGTCTCACTTTGTTGTCCAGGCTTAGAGTGAGTGCCGTGGCGTCAGCCGGGCTCTCACAGCGACCTCAATCTCCGGGGCTCAGCCATCCTCCTGCCTCGGCCTCCCGAGTAGCTGGGACTAAAGGCACGTTGCCACCATGCCCGGCTTAATTTTTTGTATATATTTTTAGTTGGTCAATTTATTTCTATTTTTGGTAGAGACGGGGTCTCGCTCAGTCAGGCTGGTTTCGAACTCCTGACCTTGAGCAATCCGCCTGCCTCGGCCTCCCAAAGTGCTAGGATTACAGGCGTGAAGCCACCACGCCCGGCCTCGTGCCTCGGTTTTTTTTTTTTTTTTAATTTTTTTTTTTTTTTTTTTACTTCTTTTGAGACAGAGTCTCACTTTGTTGTCCAGGCTATAGAGTGAGTGCCGAGGCGTCAGCCGGGCTCTCACAGCAACCTCAATACCCGGGGCTCAGCCATCCTCCTGCCTCAGCCTCCCGAGTAGCTTGGGACTACAGGCATGAGCCACCGTGCCCGGCTGATTTTTTCTATATATATTAGTTGGCCAATTAATTTCTTTCTATTTATTTTTTTTCTTTTTTTTTCTTTTATTTAATTTTTTTCTATTTATAGTAGAGACGGGGTCTCGCTCTTGCTCAGGCTGGTTTCGAACTCCTGACCTCAGGCAATCCGCCCGCCTCGGCCTCCCCGAGAGCTAGGGTTACAGGCGTGAGCCACCGCGCCCGGCCTGGTGTCTCGGTTTGTGACGGTCTGCGGGGCCCCTGCGCGTTTCCGGCGGAACGACCTGAGGGGCGGGCGGCCGCGTGTGCTTGGCGAGAGGGACGGCTTCCCGGGAGCGGCGTGCGACCGTGGTGGCGGCGGTCGGGCCCGGGCCCCGCGCGGTGCGTGGGGGTCACCGAAGGCGCGCAGCCTTGTCGTTCCGGGCGCCGCGGGACCGCTGTCGT
This sequence comes from Microcebus murinus, assembly GCF_040939455.1. Lineage (NCBI taxonomy): Eukaryota > Metazoa > Chordata > Mammalia > Primates > Cheirogaleidae > Microcebus > Microcebus murinus. The sequence goes on from NC_134123.1 coordinate 42,699,460, forward strand.
GCGCTGAGGCCAGTGGCGGTGAGGTCCCGTGCGTGTCCCGGCCGGCGGGTTTGGCGTCTGAGGCCGCCCCCTCGTTCCTTGCGGTCGTCCGGCGGTCCCTCCCCCCGTCGCCGCTTTCGTGTCGTCCCCGAAGGGTCCCGCTCGCCCGCTGCTGCCTGTGGACTTCTCGTCCTCTCGCGTCCGGCTTCCAGTCGCGGGAAGGGGTGGCCCTGGTCCTCGTCCCACCCCGCTCGCCCCCGTACGCGTCGCGTGTCGGCGTTGCCGTCGTCCCCCCCCCCCGCGGTGGACGCGTCCCCGTTGCCGTGGACGTCGCGTGTGTGCGGTGGAGCCCGGGCGCGGGGGTCTCTCTCTCCCCCGGTCACACGTCGCGCCGTGGCCCCCGCGCCCGGACGCCCGCGGCGGGGTCGGGACGGGCTCTGGCCCGCCCCCGGGACCCCGTTCCGGGCGGGACGGGCGCTTACGGTGGCGACGCGACTGGCTGTGGAAAGGGTTGCGAGTGCCCCCGCTCCCGCCGCCCCGCCTTCCCGGTGTTCCGTGTCGTGGCTGGGGTCCGTCACCCTCCCTCCGCTGCCGCGCGCGCGTCGTTCGTGGCTCCCTCCCCTTCCCCACGTGGCAGGCTCGGCGAGGGGGTCTCGCCGGCCTCCGCTGCTCCCTCCTCCTCTCTCGCGGTTCCGGGTCGACCGGGCGGGCGCGGGGCCGCCGGCCCCCGTCAGGGTACAGCGTGTGTCGGTGTCGCGCCCGGGGTCCCGGCCCGCGGTCCACGAGGTCGACCAGATGTCTGTGTCACAGCTGGTGTTTGGTTTCCCGCTTTCCCACACCTGCCCCCCGTCCCGCCGGGTCGACCAGATGTCAGCTGGACACTTAGTATATGAGGAGAAAGGGTCCTGGTAGACCAGATGTCAGGCTGACACTTAGTGTATGAGGAGAAAGGATCTTGTGTTCCCCCCTCCCCAGGTAGACCAGATGTCCTCTGACACTTAGTGTATGAGGAGAAAGGACATCTGGCTGGTTGGGGGGGGGTCTGCCTATTTATTTATTTATTTATTTATTTATTTATTTATTTATTTATTTATGTATGTATGTATGTATGTATGTATGTATGTATGTATGTGTGTGTGTATGTATGTGTGTGTGTATGTGTGTACGCATTTTTATAACTATGAATTCACTTATCTTATATGTACATACTTATTTTTTATTTTTTGTGTGTGTATGTATGTATGTATGTATGTACGTACTTTTTAAAAATTTATTTATCTTAATTTTTTATTTTTATTTATTTTTTATTTTTTTAGGACTTTTTTTTAAACTTTTTTGTATTTTGGCATATTATGGGGGTACACATTTTAAGGTTTCAATAAATGCCCATTTCCCCCCCCTCCCCTTTATTTTTATTTTTTTACTCTTGATTTTTATTTATTTTTATTTTTTATTGTTTCCCCCCCCCACCCCCCGCCACACTCTTGTCTCGGTGACGGGGCACACGTGCACGCGCAATCATCACACTTCGGAACCCTAATGGGACCTGGGATGACTTGAATGGTTTTCTCCCCTCCCCACCCCTCCCTCGCCGGCCACGATCACCCGGGCTGGCGTGCCTCTGGGGCCGTGGGTCGACCAGATGTCCGCTCGCTCGGCGACAGCCGGTGGGACGCATTGAGTGTCTATGTTGTCGCCGCCGCTAGGGGTCGCCCTCGGATCGCTATTTTGGCGGCGCGGGCGCTTCGCGGGCTGTGTTCCCCCGGGAGTTGCTGTCCGCAGCTTGTTGATTTGCTCTCACTACCTGACCCCCGTGGGACTTTCCTTTTTTCCCCTTTCATTGGATGGATCTTCTCCTTTCCTTCTCCTACCCCCCCGTTCCCCTTCACCCCTCGCTTCACGTCACACGGGGGACGTGCCGACACACTAGGAGGCACGGATCACCCGCGAGTGTGAACACGCGATCGCCCTGCTTAGGAGCTACAAAGGGAGCTGCTGTCACTTTGTCATGATTTTCTCCCTCCCGCTCCCTTTCACGGCGCTGAGAACGAGCTCCCGGCCTGGCTCGTGTGCCTGCCTGGGAATCGCCTGCTGCGGTCGCCATGCCCGCCCCCCCATCCCAGGTCGACTCCATGTTGCCCTCGGCCTCCATCGCCTCTGGCGAATTGGGCCCTAGATGGTGGTGGCTATATATGGTCGCTAGGTGTCGCTCTTGGATCAATATTCTCAGTATGACTCTCTCTCTTTTTTTTTTATTTATTTTATTTTTAAGTTGAAAATAGGCCAATTCAATCTCTCTCTCTCTCTCTCTCTCTCTCTCTCTCTCTCTCTCTCTCTCTCTCTCTCTCTCCTCCTTTCTTTTTTGCTGTCTTTTTCTTGAGAGATGGAGTGTCACTGTATTGCCCAGCCTACAGTCCTGTGGCATCAGCCTGGCTCATGGCAACGTCAAACTCCTGCGCTCAAGTGATCCTTCTGTCTCAGCCTCCAGAGTAGCTGGGACTACAGGCATGCGCCACCGTGCCTGGCTCATTTTTTCTATAGATATATATTTTGAGTTAGCCAATTAATTTCTATTTCTAGTAGAGAAGGGGTCTCGCTCTTGCTCAGGCTGGGCTCGAACTCCTGAGCTCCAATGATCCACCCACCACAGTCCCCCAGAGTGCTAGGATCACAGGCGTGAGCCACCACGCCAGCCCTGCCTCTTTTCCCTTCCTTCCTTCCTTCCTTCCTTCCTTCCTTCCTTCCTTCCTTCCTTCCTTCCTTCCTTCCTCCCTCCCTTCCTTCCTTCCTTCCTTCCTTTTTTTTTAAGCCTATGAAATTTACTAGTGGGGCATTGAATACCAACTTAAATGACACTAATGTTACAAATGTCCCCTCGAGAAAGGAGGGGACGTGACCGGCCAGTTCTGACCTGCCTTCTCATGGGCAACAAATCTGCTTTTTAGGCTCTTTCTAGGGTCCGGGGGAATCGGTCCCTTGAGCCTGCTGGGGGGGGGCGGTTAGATTAAGATTTTAATTCATTTCCCAACCTGTGGTGGTGGCGGCGGCAGCGGCGGCGGGAGGGGTGGCGGCAGGGAGCAGTGGCGGCGGGAGGGAGCGGCGGTGGCGGCGGGAGCGGTGGCAGGAGCCCTGGCAGGAGGGAGCGGCGGCGGCGGCGGGAGCGGTGGCAGGAGCCCTGGCGGGAGGGAGCGGCGGTGGCGGCGGCGGTGGCGGCGGGAGCGGTGGCAGGAGCCCTGGCGGGAGGGAGCGGCGGCAGCGGCGGCGGCGGCGGCGGGAGCAGTGGCAGGAGCGGCGGCAGGGGCGGGAGCAGTTGTCATCTTCTTCATCACCGTCATCGCCTCCATAAAAACACCGAATGATGTCTCTCTATCCACCAAAGGTGGCGGTTCGCCTCCAGATGATAAAGCAGCCTTTCTCTAGGCCTAGTTCTCCAAGTCTGGACTTGACCCTGGTGATGCCACACCCACCTCCTTTATAGCCACCGGGGGTCGGCCATCCCGCCAAGACTGCCCTACCGCGCTCCAGCAACTATCAGGCCAGGAACCCTTAAGCGCCCTCGGTGGTGATGGCGGTGGCAGTGGTGACACTGACTCTCTGGAGAAGAAAGGAATGTCTAGCTATTTATTTACACACAGGTGCACACGCACGGCAAGCAAGCTCCCCATAGACGCCGCTTATTCTCATTTCTGCACTCTTTCTTCACTGATCTCCACAGAGTCCAGTAGCCCACAAAGTCAATAAAGTCCTCAGAATCACACTCACATCCTCATGGTAATATCCGTTTCTCTCTCTCTCCTCTCTCTCTCTCTCTCTCTCTCTCTCTCTGTGTATATATATATGGCAATTTCTCACTAGGTATAATTTCTCTCTATATATATAAATTTCTATATATAATTTCTATATATAAATACATATTAATAAAGTCCTCAGACTATATAAATATATATATGTATATATATAGAGAGAGACAGAGAGAGAAATTTTTATCTCTCCCTCCCTGCATTTTCTGGTAAATCCCTTTTCCTTAATTTTTTATTTTGAGACAGAGTCTCACTTTTAGGGCCTGGGCTAGAGTGCTATGGCTTCAGCTTAGCTCACAGCAACCTCAAACTCCTGGGCTCAAGTGATCCTTCTGTCTCAGCCTCCTGAGTAGCTGGGAGTACAGACATGCACCACCATGCCCGGCTTATTGTGTGTGTGTGTGTGTGTGTGTGTGTGTGTGTGTGTGTGTGTGTGTGTATGTTTAGTTGGCAAATTAATTTCTTTCTATTTATAGTAGAGATGGGCTTGCTCTTGCTCAGGCTGGTTTTGAAATCCTGACCTTGAACAATCCACCCGCCTCGGCCTCCCAGAGTGCTAGGATTATAGGCATGGGCCACCACGCCCAACCTCTTTTGCTTCATTTTTAATTATTAGGGTACCTAATATTTGTATAGTTTTTGGGTGAGTGACAGGGTCTGTCTCCCTCTATCCAACAGGGTACAATGCATCCTTGGTCACTGCAACCTCAAACACCTGGGCTCCATCCATCCTCCTGCCTCAACCTCAGGAGTCGAGTCGCTGGGACTACAGGCTTGTGCCACCATACTTGCCCGATGCTGCTTCTTCCCTCCCTCCCTGGCAGTACTGCTGAAATTCCCAGGAGCACCTATTAGAATCCCAATGAGCCCCTAGGATGAGTTCAAAGAACAGATCTAAATTTCTGACGCTAGGACCCTAAAAGACATCAGATGAAAAAAAAAAACGGAAAACAAAACCAAGAATTCCATCATCCTAGCACTTTGGGAAGCCTGGGTGAGAGGATCACTGGAGGCCAGGAGTTTGAGGTGGCGCTGAGCTATGAGGATGCCACTGCCCTTTAGCCTGGGAACCAGAGTGAGAGCCTGCCAAAAGAAGAGAAAAGAAAAGAAAAAGAGAGGAGAGAGAGAGAGAGATGAATCTATCCATTGCATTTCCTACCCTTTAGGTGACTAGGCCTCAGCAGGGCCATGTGAATTGACAAAGTTGGCGTTGCTAACAAATAAAACGCTGGGGTTCAAACTCTCAGTTTTCCCAATAAAGCCTATCCCCCTACCAACCATAGTGTGCCACCTCTGAGAGTCTATACCCCCCAGAGGAGAGCCCTGGAGGCCGTGCTTGGATAGACAGAGCCAACGGGTGGAGATCAGGGAGTCTGTGCTTTGCAGTCAGTCTAGAGGCTCATGGAGCCACTCAAATTGCTTGTGAGGAAAAATACCACGTCCTAGGGAAACAGAGACGTCTGCTATGGCCAGGTAAAATTTAGGAAAAGAAATGAAACGTCTCCTCTTCTGGCAGTGCTTTCTGGTGAGGTACAGACCCCTTCCAGTCACTGATTCAGATACATCCTTTCATGGAAGCGTGGTCCACAAGTCACTCTTTGCAATGAAAACTGAACTCTAATGTTTTGCTAAAAACTCCTTCCTAAGGAGGCCAGCTGGGTTAGGCTGGCAAATAATAAAGAGGCCAGCAGGGTTAGGCTGACAAAGGGTAAATTCCCACAAAGCGGCTTTTGGTAACCAAACAAAGCAGTGGTTTACTTCCTGGCCTGATTCTGGTCTGGCATTAACATCACCTAAAAGATAAAAAGCCCCTGTCTTAACTCACCATCCTGGCAGATGCCTATCATAAATCTAAAATGTCTTAACTGAGCATCCTAGCAGGTGCCTCTTCTTCAATTTAAAGCATCTTAAAACATCCTAGCAGGCGCCCATTGTAAATTTAAAATGTCCTCCTGTCTAGACCTCCCAGAGTGCCCACGACCTTATCTTAAAATAAGCATATCCTTTCTAGTCTTCTAAATAAATAAATAAAAATCATACTATTGCTGGCACTTAAAATCATCCAAAAAAAAAAAATAATAAACTTGCCTCCCTCCAAAAAGTTAATAAGAAAATACTTAAGACTGTCTCAAAATTAAAAAAACTAGCAAAAGCCGCTTCTAAAATCAAAAACGCTCCAAAAATTGTCTCTCCTCCTGCTCCCCCTAACCCTCTCTTCTCTAAATTTCCTTAGCCTAATAATTTCATTCCCCCCCTCATCTATTCCTTCGCCTCAAGCTATAAAAAAATCAAAAATAGCTAAAAAAAAATAAAATAGTTATTGCTCCCTTTAAAATAAAACCCACTGAGAGAGGAGACCCTAATGTATTATATACACCTTAGACCAAGACAGAATTAAAGGCACTGGTGTCTGGGTCCCCTAATCCAACTCAAGACCCCCTCGGGTTTGCCAAAAAATTACAATTAACACTTAAGACCTATAATCCAGGTTTCTCTAACCTATATCAGCTAATTAAGTTACTAGTCCCCAAAAACAAAGCTAAAAAATGGTTCAAAATAGCAGGTTAAAAACAACCTTTAAAAAATTTTAATAAAATAAATAGAAATAAAACAAAATACAAAGAGCTCTGTGACCGCCTCTATAAAAACTTACCACAAATTTTCCCTAAAGTTAGAAATTGGGCAAAAGTGCAACAATATAAAATATGCCCAAATAAAACCATACCTGACTTGTATAACAGGTTTAAAAAAACATTCAAACGATATTCAAAAATACCTCCTAAAAATTTTGACCATAGTAAAAGTGACACTTTACTAAATTCTAAATTTATATGAGGCTGAAACGATAAATTAGTGACCCTAATAAAAAAAAAGAATGTGGCCTAGGCTTCTCTGCCCACTAACAGCCTAGTCATCCTAGCCGACCAATTGTCACAAACAATAGTTAAAAAACAAAAAAAAAAGGCCTCCAAAATTATGAGTTTACAGCTAAAGCAACTTAATAACCAAGTCAACAGGTCAAAAGGGTTCTGTCCCCTGCAAAAATCACAGCTGGCCACCAAAAAAGTGATTTGTTATTACTGCAAATAAAGGAACACCTTAAAAGAAATTCTAAAAAACTTAAATGGGTGCTTACATAAAAAGAGCAAAAGGCCTTAGAGGGAGGCACCGAAAAAACTTTAAAACCAAAACAGAGAGGCTCCAAAAAAATAGAGAGGGTTTTCCCCTTACTTCTAACAAACACTCTAAAAACATTAAAATATCCATAAATAAAAAAGACACCAGAGCCCTTATAGACACTGGTGCCACACTATCAGTCCTCAACCCTACCTTAATTAAACACCCTCTCCCTCAGAGTAAAATAAAAATCCAAACAATAAAAGTTTCAAACTCCCCAATGGTTGCCTTTAAATCTAATCCACTCCAATTTCAAGTAAGAGAGCTTACAAGACAGCATGTTTTCCTTTTAATAGAGAGTGCTCCTATACACCTGCTGAGACAAAATTTCTTAGAGACCCATAATGCCCACATCTCATTTTCACACACACAAAAAATAATAATTCTCAATTTGAGAGACACAGAAGACTTACAGAACCCTACATGCAGCATCATGCTTGCTGAGGTTAATAGAGATTTTAAACAGGGGGACATAGAGCCTTTCTTATCCAAAATACCAAATTCTCTATGAGCAAACTCTTCCACAGATATTAGACAAATGAAGTCAACAGTTCCCATAAAAATCACCATAAATGAGTCTAAACCCCTGCCAAACATTAAACGATGCCCCCTTAGGCCTAAAGCCTTACTAAAAATCAAGCCAATCGTTCAAGACTACTTTAATAAAAGACTCATAATACCCTGCACCAGCCCTTATAACACACCGATCCTCCCAGTCAAAAAACCAAATAAAAAAGGCTGGCAGTTTGTTCAAGACCTAAGAGCCATAAATCAAATAATAGTTCTGAGGCATCCTGTCGTCCCTAACCCCCACACCTCACTGTCCGACATTCCCATCACCGCCAGCCACTTCTCTGTCATTGACTTATAGGGTGCTTTCTTTAGCACACCTATAAATCAGAATAGTCGATATCTTTTTGCTTTCACTTAAAAAAATCGCCAGTATACATAGACAGTCTTGGCCCAGGGTTACTCTAAAAGTCCTACATATTTTTCTCAAATATTAAAGGCAAATTTAAATGATATTATATTCCAAAATAAATCTACTCTAATTCAATATATAAATAATTTGCTGTTGTGTTCACCCTCCCTAAATGAATGCAAAAAAGACACTATATGCCTGCTACGGCAGCTTGCCTTAAAGGGACACAGAGTGTCCAAAAATAAATGACAATTTTGTCTCCCCCAAGTTAAATACTTAGGGCACACGATTTCCCCAAAGAGACTTATTATAAACCCAAAGAAAATCTCTGCCATCATGGCCTTTCCTTTGCCCAAAACAAAAAAAAACAATTAAGAGGGTTCTGAAAGCTAACAAGCTACTGCAAAAGTTAAATTCCAAACTACTCATTAATGGCCCAGCCCTTATACAGAAAACTAAAGCATCACCAACCAGACCCGATTTGCTAAAAAAAAAATAAAAAGCAATATATAAAAGATTTAAAACAGGCTCTTACCCAGGCACCTGCTTTAAGACACCCAAACTATAGCCTTCCTTTTTTCCTTTTTATACATAAAATAAATAAAAATGCGCTTAAAATATTAACTCAAAAGCATGGCGACAGTCACAGGCCAGTTAGTTATTTCAGCCGACAGTTAGACCCAGTAGCGAAAGGACACCCCCCTTATAGGAGAGCCATATCAGCTACAGCCATTTCATATAAAAAAATTAAAAAATTTGTCCTAGAGTCCCCCCTGGTAATTTATGCCCCTCATTCTATAAAATCTCTCCTAAACTCTCACCACACTCAACACTATTCTATAAGTCGCCTTACCCCCTATAAAGTGCTTTTGCTTTCTGCCCCTAACATCACTTTAAAACACTACAATATTCTTAACCCTGCAACTCTTCTCCCTCTTCCGGGTGAGCAAAAAAAAAAAAAAAAAAAAAAAAACAAAACCACAGTCTACTAACTAATATCTTACTCTCTCCTAGAGCAAATTTGCAAAAAACTCCTATCAAAAATGCTAAATTAATTTGGTTTACGAATGGTTCTTATTTAAAAGACCATCAGAGACATTATCAAGCAAAATATGCTGTCACTTCCACAGTAGACATAATAAAAAGCGCCCAACTCAAAAGAGTAAAATCAGCCCATATGGCTAAATTAATAGCATTAACTAGAGCTTATATTTTAGCTAAAAAAAAAAAAATAGCTAATATATACACTAACAGCCGCTATGCCTTTAAAATAGCCCATAATATTGGCAAAAAAAAATAATTTTGACAAAGATAAGCTTGAGCACCCTCACCATCCAAAAATATGAACACCTAGCTAGGGATCCGGATCACATGTAATAGAAAAGAGAAAGCTCCCACAGATACAAGAATGTGAGAACCCCAAAACACTGCAAAATAATTTAAAGAGGTTTTTCTGAGCCCAATGTCAGAGACCATGGCCCTGAGAGCTGCACCCAAGAAGCCTTGCGCAAGGGGTCCCATGGTGGTGGGGAGGGTCACAGTTTAGCTTCATACATTTTAGGGAGACAGGAATGACATGTAAAATCACAGATCCATATATGAAGGGACATATTAGTCTGAGCTGAAAAGGCCAGACATCTGCAAGAGGGGGGAGGGGGAGGCCAGGGTGCCGGTTTTACAGGTTTACAGCTGGGTTGAGAGACTCTTTGATTTGCAATTGATGAAAGAAATGCACTTCTGCCTAAAGGCTTGGAATGTTTTCAGTTCAGATAAGGATGTTTGCTAATAACAGGCTGGCTACCAGACATTTACCCAAAACTCAAGGGCTCTATAATGAAGCAAAGAGGGTCCCTTCTCGTCTGGCTGACACTGGCACCTGTAGTTAGTTGTCACCTAGCTGCCACTTTGATCAGACATGCAGATGGGGAAAATCAGGAGATGTTGGGAGCTTAAGAGTGGACCCCACCCCCACCCAAGGTGTGGAGGCCGGCTTTCAAATCTCCTGCGGTGTAGAACAAGGTTCTTCCTGGGCCCGCCAGCCCCAGGCGCTTCTGGCCTCCAGAGGGTCTCCCCCAACCCCACAGTCCCTGTTGTCCGAGGGAGGGGCCCCTCCTCCTCCCGCTCCCTGCCTGCCTCCCCGCCCCCACCGTAGGCCTCTGCCCAGGGTTTTTTTTTTTTCTTTTCCGGGTTTCTGTTTTATCTTTGTTTTTAGTGTTTTTTTTAGGTTTATGGAATATCGTTTAAAAATTAAATCACAGAATGAATTGTACAACAACTTGTGGCTTTTTATCCTAGGCTGAGAGCAATGTATTTTCTCTTCCTGTGAATTTTCCTGTCCTGGAAGAAATGCAAAGTTGATCCTGGGGGTTTCAAACCATCTTCTGGTTTCCCTGAACAGAAAGACCTTGAACACGGTTTATTTGACCATGTCTCTGCGTGTGTGCACGTGGGTGCCTGTCCTTATTCCTTTTGGGCACCGGGCTCCTTGGTCTCACAGAGTGGGCCTTCCTTGGTCGTGGACTGAGGCTGAACAGACTTAGGGATCAGATTGAAGGGACTTGACTACAGTAACCCGGGTGGGGGAAATTTTATTGATATGAAAGTATACATTTCTAAATGAATAGGGTGAGTGACACATTCCAGAGGGGCCTCTGTCCCTGGATAGGTGTCCCGGAGGGTCCTCCTGCAGCTTGTTGTGGTACCTCCACATTTAGGAGAGGAAAATCATTCATTTCCCTAATGATCCTAGATCAGTCCGCTGAATTTTTTATGATGTCGTGGAAACATATAAAACACACTTCCTACTAAACATAGCCGACCACAAAGTTTCTCCCAGGAAAAAATATTCAACATCATGAATTTCCCAGTGTAATAGAGGGAATGGTCTACACAGAGGGAAAAAAAAAATAAAGGACAGAAACCTTTTCTGTCCTTTTAAAACTTCCCCCCCACCCCCTGATGTTGGAAACTTGCAGTCTGGCCTCTATCCCCAAGAGGAGTTCAATCCTTTCTTAAAACTTCTGAGCAGTCCCCAGACCCACAGGCCTTGTTTTTGGCCCAGCTGAGACAAGTGAAATGATTAACCACAATAATGGCTAAAGCAGAGAACCCTCCCTCTATGTATTTTTTAACATAATTTTATTTATGTGTTTGTGTGTGTGTGTTTAGTTGGCCAATTAATTTCTTTCTATTTATAGTAGAGATGGTCTTGCTCTTCCTCAGGCTGGTTTTGAACTCCCATCCTTGAGCAATCTTCCTGCCTCAGCCTCCCAGAGAGCTAGGATTACAGCTGTACTGGGCCTGAGAGAAATTTTTATCTCTCCCTACCTGCTTATCTCTTTTATTCTGTCTATAGCAGATATATATATATATACATGTATATATATATATATAGAGAGAGAAGAATTTATATCTCTCCCTCCCTTCTTATTTCTTTTATTCTGTCTATAGCAGATTTATATATATATATATATAGAGAGAGAGACAGAGACACAGAGAGACACAGAGAGAGAGAGAGAGATATCAATCCATTGCATTCCCTAGACTTTAGGTGACTGGGCCTCAGCAGGGCAATGTGAATTGACAAAATTTGTGTTGCTAACAAATAAAACGCTGGGGTTCAAACTAACAGTTTTCCCAATAAAACCTATCCCCCTTCCAATCATACTGTGCCACCTCTGGACTGTGAGGGGGTCGCCAGCCCAGCAAAGCCTCCTCCCACTTGGTTGCTGTGATTTCTCCTCACCCCTTGTCTTTTCCTTGCAAGCTGGCCTCACTTTAGGGGTCCACTTAACTGGATCTCAAGCTTGACTCTACTTTTATCATGTTAATGTCTCCCTCTGACCAAACTTCTGTTGCATTGCAAAACGTTTTACTGAAACTGTCATTCAGTATTCAATCCGGGGTCCACCTCATGTATCAGTTCCCTGGCCAGTTCCTGGACAAAAGAACACTTTGGAGAAAATCACAGAAAACAGATGTGGCCTCCTTCCACTGTATGCTGGTTTAGAGCCTCATGAGTCTATCTGATCATTCCCCCAAAATCTAATATATTGCCACGAACACTTTTTTTCTCTCTCCATGTCATTCTATGTCATGTTTCTTCTTCCTCTTCTTTCTAGGATTCTAGAAATCTTTACTCATGCATCAAAGGCACTAAATTTCCTATCTGTAAATGGCACCACATTGTCTTCCGTCGCCTATCAGGTACTCTTCATTTTAATCTTTCAACCCATACATTCTTAGAGTCCTAGAATGTTTAAAATTTAAATAGAACTTAAAAACTATACTTGAAATTTGATTCAAATTTGCTTTTTGCACATATCTGTCAATACAATATCCCCCGACTTCTCACTAAGATACTCATAAAGGCTCAGAAGGAAATGGAAATACATAAAATTGAAATTCATATCATCCACAAAAACTAGCTCACAGCAACCTCAACCTCCTGGCCTCAAGTAATCCTCCTGCCTCAGCCTCCCAAACAGCTGGGACTACAGGCATGTGCCGCCACGCCTGGCTCATTTTTCTTTCTATATATATTACTTGGCCAATTAATTTCTTTGTGTATATAGTAGAGATGAGGTCTTGCTCTTGCTCAGGCTGGTTTGAGCTCCTGACCTCCAGCAATCCTGCTGCCTCAGTCTCCCAGAGAGCTAGGACTACAGGTGTGCTGGGCCTGAGAGAAATTTTTATCTCTCTCTCCCTGCTGATGTCTTTTATTCTGTCTATAGCAGACAGAGAGAGAGAGAGAGAGAGAAATTATTATCTCTCCCTCCCTGCTTTTTCTGGAAAGTAAGACCTTTTTTATTATTATTAATTTTTTCTTTTTTTTTGAGACAGAGTCTCACTTTTAGGGCCTGGGCTAGGGTGCTATGGCTTCAGACTAGCTCACAGCAACCTCAACCTCCTAGGCTCAAGCAATCCTCCTGCCTCAGCCTCCCAAACAGCTGGGACTACAGGGATATGCCGCCACGCCTGGCTCATTTTTCTTTCTATATATATTACTTGGCCAATTAATTTCTTTGTGTTTATAGTAGAGATGGGGTTTTGCTCTTGCTCAGGCTGGTTTGAACTCCTAACTTCCTGCAATCCTGCTGCCTCAGTCTCCCAGAGAGCTAGGACTACAGGTGTGCTGGGCCTGAGAAAAATTTTATCTCTCCCTCCCTGCTTATCTCTTTAATTCTGTCTATAGCAGATTTATATATATATATATACACAGAGAGAGAGAGAAAGAGAGAGTGAAATATTTATCTCTCCCTCCCTGCTTATCTCTTTTATTCTGTCTATAGCAGATTTATATATATATATATATGGAGAGAGAGAGAGAGAGTGAAATTTTTATCTCTCCCTCCCTTCTTATCTCTTTTATTCTGTCTATAGCAGATTTATATATATACAGAGAGAGAGAGAGTGAAATTTTTATCTCTCCATCCCTGCTTATCTCTTTTATTCTGTCTATAGCAGATTTATATATATATAGAGAGAGAGAGAGAGAATTTATATCTCTCCCTCCCTTCTTATCTCTTTTATTCTGTCAATAGCAGACTTATATATATATATATAGAGAGAGACAGAGAGACAGAGGAATTCATATCTCTCCCTCCCTTCTTATATCTTTTATTCTGTCTATAGCAGATTTATATATATATATAGAGAGAGAGAGAGAGAGAGAGTGAGTGAAATTCTTATCTCTCCATCCCAGCTTATCTCTTTTATTCTGTCTATAGCAAGATATATATATATATATAGACAGAGAGAGAGAGAGAGAGAGAGGAATTTATATCTCTCCCTCCCTTCTTATCTCTTTTATTCTGTCTATAGCAGATTTATATATATATACACAGAGAGAGAGAGAAAGAGAGAGAGAGTGAAATATTTATCTCTCCCTCCCTGCTTATCTCTTTTATTCTGTCTATAGCAGATTTATATATATATATGTATATGGAGAGAGAGAGAGAGTGAAATTTTTATCTCTCCCTCCCTGCTTATCTCTTTTATTCTGTCTATAGCAGATTTATATATATATATATAGAGAGAGAGAGAGAGAGGAATTTATATCTCTCCCTCCCTTTTTATTTCTTTTATTCTGTCTATAGGAGATTTATATATATATATATAGAGAGAGAGAGAGAGAGTGAGTGAAATTTTTATCTCTCCATCCCTGCTTATCTCTTTTATTCTGTCTATAGCAGATCTCTCTCTCTCCATATATATATACATAGAGAGAGAGAGAGAGAGAGTGAGTGAAATTTTATCTCTCCATCCCTGCTTATCTCTTTTATTCTGTCTATAGCAGATTTTTATATATATATATAGAGAGAGAGAGAGAGAGGAATTTTTATCTCTCCCTCCCTTCTTATCTCTTATATTCTCTCTATAGCAGATTTATATATATACACATACATACAGAGAGAGAGAGAGAGTGAAATTTTTATCTCTGAATCCCTGCTTTTACTGCTAAGTCCATAGTTCTTAATTTTTTTTTTTTTTTTTTTTTGACAGAGTCTCACTTTTGGTGCCTGGGCTAGAGTGCTATGGTGTCAGCTTAGCTCACAGCAACCTCAAACTCCTGGCCTCAAGTCATCCTTCTGTCTCAGCCTCTTGAGTAGCTGGGACTACAGGCATGTGCCAGCATGCCTGGCTAATTTTTCTTTCTATATATATTACTTGGCGGGTGGACATGATAAATAATGAGGATTGAGGACCAGATAAATGACTGGAAAAAAATACTTCCTGTTTCCTCAATACCAGCATCCATTTTAAGGGTATACCTGTAGACCTAGGTGGAAAATGGAGGCAAGCTTTAGAAAGAAAAAAAAAAAATCGCTGTCAGCCCCGTCAGAGGGTCCCCTCTTGTCTGGCTGACACTGGCACTGGTACTTAGGGGTCACATAGTGGCCACTTTGATCAGACTTGGGGGATGGGTAAAGTCAGGCCATGTTGGGAGCTTAAGAGTGGACCCCACCCCCACCCCAGGTGTGGAGGCCGGCTTTCAAATCTGCTACATTGTAGGACAGGTTCTGCCTGGGCCCTCCATCCCTGCTTATCTCTTTTATTCTGTCTATAGCAGATTTATATATATATAGAGAGAGAGAGAGACAGAGAGAGAGAGAGATATCAATCTATCCATTGCATTTCCTAGTCTTTAGGTGACTGGGCCTCAGCAGGGGAATGTGAATTGACAAAATTTGTGTTGCTAACAAATAAAACGCTGGGGTTCAAACTCTCTGTTTTCCCAATAAAACCTATCCCCCTACCAATCCTACTGTGCCACCTCTGGAGTGTGCCCTGGTCGCCAGCCCAGCAAAGCCTCCTCCCACCCACCTCCTTGCTGTGACTTCTCCTTACCCCTTGTCTTTTCCTTGCTAGCTCCCCTCACTTTAGGGGTCCACTTAACTGGATCTCAAGCTTGACTCCACTTTTATCATGTTAAGAAAGAGTCATACTGAGAATATTGATCCAAGAGCGGCAACTAGCGACCATATATAGCCACCACCATCTAGGGCCCAATTCGCCAGAGGCAATGGAGGCCGAGGGCAACATGGAGTCGACCTGGGATGGGGGGGCGGGCATGGCGACCGCAGCAGGCGATTCCCAGGCAGGCACAGGAGCCGAGCCCAGGAGGTGGTTCTCAGCGCCGTGAAAGGGAGCGGGAGCGAGAAAATCATGACAAAGTGACAGGAGCTCCCTTTGTAGCTCCTAAGCAGGGAGATCGCGTGTTCACACTCGCGGGTGATCCGTGCCTCCTAGTGTGTCGGCACATCCCCCGTGTGACGTGGAGCGAGGGGTGAAGGGGAACGGGGGGGTAGGAGAAGGAAAGGAGAAGATCCATCCAATGAAAGGGGAAAAAAGGAAAGTCCCACGGGGGTCAGGTAGTGAGAGCAAATCAACAAGCTGCGGACAGCAACTCCCGGAGGAACACGGCCCGTGAAGCGCCCGCGCCGCCAAAATAGCGATCCGAGGGCGACCCTTAGCGGCGGCGACAACATAGACACTAAATGTGTCCCACCGGCTGTCGCCGAGCGAGCCGACATCTGGTCGACCCACGGGCCCAGAGGCACGCCAGCCCGGGTGATCGTGGCCGGCGAGGGAGGGGTGGGGAGGGGAGAAAACCATTCAAGTCATCCCAGGTCCCATTAGGGTTCCGAAGTGTGATGATTGCGCGTGCACGTGTGCCCCGTCACCCGTGTGTTTGGAACAAAAAGGAAGGAAAAAAGGGCGGTGGGGAGTAAAGAAAGGGAGAGCCAGAGCGAGAACGGAAGAAAGAGAGAAAGAGAGAGAGAGGGGAAATCGGCAGGGCCCTCTCCTCTCATTCCATACCCACCGAGACAAGAGTGTGGCGGGGGGAAACAATGAAAAATTAAAATAAAATAAAGAAAAAAAAAATGAATGCACGCATTCACCTTAGGCCAGGCAGCAGAGGAGGGCGCCCTCTAGCGTCAACAGAACCACAGGGACGGCTCAAATCCATCTCCACAGAGACCAAGTGTCACCGGACATCCGGTCGACCCAGAGAGAGAAGAAAAATAAAATTAAATTAAAATGAAATTAAAAATAAATCAAAATAGGCCAGGCGCTGTGGCTCACGCCTGTAATCCTAGCTCTTGGGAGGCCGAGGCGGGCGGATTGCTCAAGGTCAGGAGTTCAAAACCAGCCTGAGCAAGAGTGAGACCCCGTCTCTACTATAAATAGAAAGAAATTAATTGGCCAACTGATATATATATAAAAAATTAGCCGAGCATGGTGGCGCATGCCTGTAGTCCCAGCTACTCGGGAGGCTGAGGCAGAAGGATCACTCAAGCCCAGGAGTTTGAGGTTGCTGTGAGCTAGGCTGACGCCACGGCACTCACTCTAGCCTGGGCAACAAAGCGAGACTCTGTCTCAAAAAAAAAAAAAAAAAAAAAAAAAAATCAAAATAAAAATAACTAAATAAATAAATACTAAAAAAATAAAAAATAAAAGTAAAGAAATAAATATCAAAAAAATCAATATATAAAAGTAAATAAATAAGAAAATAAAAAATTAAGATAAATAAATTTTTAAAAAGTACGTACGTACATACATACACACACACAAAAGAATAAAAAATAAGTACGTACATATAAGATAAGTGAATTCATAAAATTATAAAAATACGTACACACACAAATAAATAAATAAATAAATAGGCACCCCCCCCCCAACCAGCCAGATG
Source organism: Microcebus murinus (assembly GCF_040939455.1). NCBI lineage: Eukaryota > Metazoa > Chordata > Mammalia > Primates > Cheirogaleidae > Microcebus > Microcebus murinus. The sequence continues at coordinate 42,716,534 of NC_134123.1, forward strand.
AGGAGGAGGGCGCGGATCCTTTCTTATACACTGTGTCAGCCGACATCTGGTTTTCCATGGGGGAGGGGGGACAGGATCCTTTCTCCTCATACACGAAGTGTCTTCCGACATCTGGTCTACCTGGGGGGGGGATTACAGGATCCTTTCTTCTCATACACCAAGTGTCAGCCGACATCGGGTCTACCTGGGGGAGGGGGTGACCGGCTCCCCGGAATTGCCCCGTGTTTTCGGGACACGTCTGGTGGCCGGCCCCGGTTGTGTTCGGGCTCCCTCTGGCGGGCGCTTTTGTACAAGGCTCCCGTCCTCCGAAGCTCCGGCGCGGCGGGCAAAGGAGGAGAAAGTCGGCGACGTGAGCGGGGCTGAGCTCAGGGAAGCGGGCAGCCTTCCCGGGGCCTTGCCGTTGGCTCCTGTGCGACGGCCGGAGGTCTGTGAGCCGGAGCTTGGGCCGGCAGGTAAATGAGGGAGGTGGCTGGCGTTGCCCACCTCCCGGGAAGGTAGTGGGGCTGCCCTGGCGGGTCGACCAGCACGCCGCCGCCGCCGCCGCCGCCGCGTCTTTGGCGACCCGACCCAAAGCGAGGGCAGCGGGGAGGCGGACGGGAGAGATGGGGGAGAACAGGATCCTTTCTCCTCATGCACTAAGTGCGTTCCGACATCTGGTCTACCTGGAAGGGAGGACAGGATCCTTTCTCCCCATGCACTAAGTGCGTTCCGACATCTGGTCTACCTGGAAGGGAGGACAGGATCCTTTCTCCCCATGCACTAAGTGCGTTCCGACATCTGGTCTACCTGGAAGGGAGGACAGGATCCTTTCTCCCCATGCACTAAGTGCGTTCCGACATCTGGTCTACCTGGAAGGGAGGACAGGATCCTTTCTCCCCATGCACTAAGTGCGTTCCGACATCTGGTCTACCTGGAAGGGAGGACAGGATCCTTTCTCCCCATGCACTAAGTGCGTTCCGACATCTGGTCTACCTGGAAGGGAGGACAGGATCCTTTCTCCCCATGCACTAAGTGCGTTCCGACATCTGGTCTACCTGGAAGGGAGGACAGGATCCTTTCTCCCCATGCACTAAGTGCGTTCCGACATCTGGTCTACCTGGAAGGGAGGACAGGATCCTTTCTCCCCATGCACTAAGTGCGTTCCGACATCTGGTCTACCTGGAAGGACAGTTTCCTTTCTCCTCATGCACTAAGTTCGTTCCGACATCTGGTCTACCTGGAAGGACAGTTTCCTTTCTCCTCATGCACTAAGTGCGTTCCGACATCTGGTCTACCTGGAAGGACAGGATCCTTTCTCCTCATGCACTAAGTGCGTTCCGACATCTGGTCTACCTGGGAGGACAGGATCCTTTCTCCTCATGCACTAAGTGCGTTCCGACATCTGGTCTACCTGGAAGGGAGGACAGGATCCTTTCTCCTCATGCACTAAGTGCGTTCCGACATCTGGTCTACCTGGGAGGACAGGATCGTTTCTCCTCATGCACTAAGTGCGTTCCGACATCTGGTCTACCTGGAAGGACAGGATCCTTTCTCCTCACGCACTAAGTGCGTTCCGACATCTGGTCTACCTGGAAGGACAGTTTCCTTTCTCCTCATGCACTAAGTGCGTTCCGACATCTGGTCTACCTGGAAGGACAGGATCCTTTCTCCTCATGCACTAAGTGCGTTCCGACATCTGGTCTACCTGGAAGGGAGGACAGGATCCTTTCTCCTCATGCACTAAGTGTGTTCCGACATCTGGTCTACCTGGGAGGACAGGATCGTTTCTCCTCATGCACTAAGTGCGTTCCGACATCTGGTCTACCTGGGAGGACAGGATCGTTTCTCCTCATGCACTAAGTGCGTTCCGACATCTGGTCTACCTGGGAGGACAGGATCGTTTCTCCTCATGCACTAAGTGCGTTCCGACATCTGGTCTACCTGGGAGGACAGGATCCTTTCTCCTCATGCACTAAGTGTCTTCCGACATCTGGTCTACCTGGGAGGACAGGATCCTTTCTTCTCACGCACTAAGTGCCTTCCGACATCTGGTCTACCTGGAAGGGAGGACAGGATCCTTTCTCCCCATGCACTAAGTGCGTTCCGACATCTGGTCTACCTGGGAGGACAGGATCCTTTCTTCTCACGCACTAAGTGTCTTCCGACATCTGGTCTACCTGGAAGTGCTCCTTGTCTGTCGGCAATGGGGACGTGTTGGGGACAGGTGGCCGCGTCTGGGTTCGTGGGGGTCGGCGTGGTCAAGTGGCTCTTCCGAGGCTCCCTCGCCGTGTTTTCCGTCGCCTCAGATCGTCATTTTGGGCCTGCAGGTTAGCAGTGAAACGCTGTCTTTCGTCAAGTAGCGTCGAAGTAGTCGGCCCTCCACGCGGCGACAGGGCTCTTTCTCTGCCTTGGGTGCCGCGTTCCCGGCGTCCCTCTCTGGTCGCTGCCGCAGTGTGTGGCATCTTGTCCCCGAGCAGCCCTCTATCGGGGGGTCGAGGCGGTTGAACCGACGAGTGTCACCCCGTGCCGCGCGGGCGGGTGAGGTGCCGCTCTGTCTGTCCCCATGGCGTCCGTGGCGGACTGGAAAGGCGAGAGCGGCGCGGTCCGTGCTCTTCTCTCCCCTTTTTTGGGGGGAGGGTTGTCGCACAGGGCCGCGTGGGTGAATCGTGGTCGTGGGGACTGTCCCAGGGCCCCGGTGGTGGCCCCTGTTGTGGCCTGCCTCGGCGAGCCCTCTTCCATTACCGTGTGTCTCGCACGGAGACGAGGCGGTTGCACGAGGGGGACCCCGAGCACGAACGCTCAGAGATTGCCGCGGGTGCTTGTCGCGCCCATACCGCAGACCCCCCACCCTCCCGGGCGTGTGTGAACGGCTCCGCCGGGGCCCAGTCGGGGGCGACCGAGGAACGGGGACGATCCGCCTTTGGCGAGAAAATCCTCTGGAGCGATCCCGGAGGCGTGCCTCTTTGGGGTAACGGTTCCCCGGCGCGTGGCCTCTCTGCCTGTCGTCAGCCGCTGCCCCCAGGCGGCCAGTTGTGCGTGTACAGAGTTCCCTCCTCTCCGCCGGGGGAGTAGGGGTCCGCCGCCCCCCTCGGGTGGGGGCCGAGCGCCACTCTTCCTTCACGCCTACTGTGGCGCCTGCCTCCCCCCTCTGAGTCGGGGGTGGGTCACGCTGGGCCTCGGTGTCGGTCCGTCGGGGCGCGGCGCCCCCCCCCACCGGCCTTGGGACCGGACGGGAGACGAATGAAGACGGTATTTTAGTCGCGTTGGCGGTGCTGGGCACCGAAGGGACGTGGTCGCTCTCGGGAGCCCCCCGGTGGCGGGGCCGTGGCCCGCGGGCGGGTCGAGGGGTTGGTTGACCGGCGGTGAGGGCCGGCTGGCGTCACGGGCACGCCGCGGGACTGCTCCCGTGTGTTGGGGCGGTGTGATCCCACGGCTTTGTTTTCCCGGTGGCCCGGTCGCGTCTCTGGTCTCCTCTCTCTCCCCCCCCTGGGCTTTCCGTGCCTCGCCCTGGCGGCTCTCGGCCTCTCGGAGGCGCCCGCTCCCCCTCTCTCTCCTTCCCCACCCGCTGCCCGACCTCCCCCCCTGGGAGCGTTTGCCCCGCCGCGCTGTGCCCGAACCTGACCTCGGCCGCGAGGGACGGTGTCGCCCCGGCCGTCAGCGGCGTACCCCGGCGTCATGCGTCGGTTTGAACGGTCTGCGGTCCCCTGTGCGTTTGGGCGGAACGACCCGAGGGGTGGGCGGTCGCGTGTGCCTGGAAAGAGGGAGAGCTCCCCGGGAGCGGCGTGTGACTGCTGCGGGTGTCACCGAAGGCACGCAGCCTTGTCCTTCTGGGTGCCGCGGGACCGCTCTCGTGCGCTGAGGCCACTGGCGGTGAGATCCCGTGCGTGTCCCGTCCGGCGGGTTGGGCGTCTGAGGCCGCCCCCTCGTTCCTTGCGGTCGTGCAGCGGTCCCTCTCCCGTGGCCGCTTTCGTGTCTTCCCCGAAGCGCCCCGCTCGCCCGCTGCTGCCTTTAGCCGTCGCATCCTCTCCCGTCCGGCTTCCAGTCCCGGGAAGGGGCGGCCCTGTTCCGCTTCCCGCCCCACTCACCCCCCCGTAGGCGTCGCGTGTCGGCGTTGCCTTCGTCCCCCCGCGGTGGATCCGAAGAAGGATCCTTTCTTCTCAAGCACTAAGTGCCTTCCGACATCTGGACTACCTGGAAGGGAGGACAGGATCCTTTCTCCTCATACACTAAGTGTCTTCCCACATCTGGTCTACCTGGAAGTGCCCCTTGTCTGTCGGCAATGGGGACGTGTTGGGGACAGGTGGCCGCGTCTGGGTTCGTGGGGGTCGGCGTGGTCAAGTGGCTCTTCCGCGGCTCCCTCACCGTGTTTTCCGTCGCCTCAGATCGTCATTTTGGGCCTGCAGGTTAGCAGTGAAACGCTGTCTTTCGTCAAGTAGCGTCGAAGTAGTCGGCCCTCCACGCGGTGACAGGGCTCTTTCTCTGCCTTGGGTGCCACGTTCCCGGCGTCCCTCTCTGGTCGCTGCCGCAGTGTGTGGCATCTTGTCCCCGAGCAGCCCTCTATCGGGGGGTCGAGGCGGTCGAACCGACGGGTGTCACCCCGTGCCGCGCGGGCGGGTGAGGTGCCGCTCTGTCTGTCCCCATGGCGTCCGTGGCGGACTGGAAAGGCGAGAGCGGCGCGGTCCGTGCTCTTCTCTCCCCTTTTTTGGGGGGAGGGTTGTCGCACAGGGCCGCGTGGGTGAATCGTGGTCGTGGGGACTGTCCCAGGGCCCCGGTGGTGGCCCCTGTTGTGGCCTGCCTCGGCGAGCCCTCTTCCATTACCGTGTGTCTCGCACGGAGACGAGGCGGTTGCACGAGGGGGACCCCGAGCACGAACGCTCAGAGATTGCCGCGGGTGCTTGTCGCGCCCATACCGCAGACCCCCCACCCTCCCGGGCGTGTGTGAACGGCTCCACCGGGGCCCAGTCGGGGGCGACCGAGGAACGGGGACGATCCGCCTTTGGCGAGAAAATCCTCTCGAGCGATCCCGGAGGCGTGCCTCTTTGGGGTAACGGATCCCCCGGCGCGTGGCCTCTCTGCCTGTCGTCAGCCGCTGCCCCCAGGCGGCCAGTTGTGCGTGTACAGAGTTCCCTCCTCTCCGCCGGGGGAGGAGGGGTCCGCCGCCCCCCTCGGGTGGGGGCCGAGCGCCACTCTTCCTTCACGCCTACTGTGGCCCGTGCCTCCCCCCTCTGAGTCGGGGGAGGGTCACGCTGGGCCTGGGTGTCGGTCCGTCGGGGCGCGGCGCCCCTTCCCACCGGCCTTGGGACCGGACGGGAGACGAATGAAGACGGTATTTTAGTCGCGTTGGCGGTGCTGGGCACCGAAGGGACGTGGTCGCTCCCGGGAGCCCCCCGGTGGCGGGGCCGTGGCCCGCGGGCGGGTCGAGGGGTTGGTTGACCGGCGGTGAGGGCCGGCTGGCGTCACGGGCACGCCGCGGGACCGCTCCCGTGTGTTGGGGCGGTGTGATCCCGCGGCGGTGTTTCCCCGGTGGCCCTGTCGCGTCCGGGGTCTCCTCTCTCTCCTCCCCCCCTGGGCTTTCCGTGCCTCGCCCTGGCGGCTCTCGGCCTCTCGGAGGCGCCCGCTCCCCCTCTGTCTCCTTCCCCGCCCGCTGCCCGACCTCCCCCCCCCGGGAGCGTTCGCCCCACCGCGCTGTGCCCGAACCTGACCTCGGCCGCGAGGGAGGGTGTCACCCCGGCAGTCCGCGGCGTCCCCCCGGTGTCATGCCTCGGCTTCAACGGTCTGCGGGCCCCTGCGTGTTTCGGGCGGAACGACCTGAGGGGTGGGCGGTCGAGTGTGCATGGAAAGAGGGAGGGCTTCCCGGGAGCGGCGTGCGACCGTGGTGGCGGTCGGGCCCCGGGCACCGCGAGGTGCGTGGGGGTCACCGAAGGCACGCAGCCTTGTGGTTCTGGGTGCCGCGGGACCGCTCTCCTGTGCTGAGGCCGCAGGTGCTGAGATCCCGTGCGGGTCCCAGCCAGCAGGTTTGGCGTCTGAGGTCGCCCCCTCGTTCCTAGCGGTCGTCCGGCGGTCCCTCCCCCGTCGCCACTTTCGTGTCGTCCACGAAGCGCCCCGCTCGCCCGCTGCTGCCTTTAGCCGTCTCGTCCTCTCCTCTCCGGCTTCCAGTCCCGGGAAGAGGTGGCCCTGGTCCTCCTCCCGCACCGCTCGCCCACGTAGGCGTCGCGCGTTTAATACTGTTAGGGACCGACCTTCCGCAGCCCCACCGGACAGAAAAGCAGAGCCATCGAGGATGCAGTCACGCAAGAGGAGGTTTATTTTCTGGCTAGCCGGGGTCCGAGCCCTCGAGCCCCAACGCAGTGGTCGCTCTTCTTGGGCAAGGACCCCGACCTGAATTGCGGGGTGCCTTTTATCCCCCCACAAAGGGCCCCAGCAAGGCACAAACTAATTACGCGCTGGCCATAAGCTGACCTTTGAAGTGATTAATTTTCTTTGAATTCTGCGCGATCCCTGCGCATCCCACCTCCCTTTTGCCTTTCTCCACGACCCAAGAGATGACCGGAGGTGAGAGCATAAACACATGTGTGCTGTTCGCTAATGGCCTCACCCTACTTCACACGAAGGGGGGGAAATTCGTTTCTTGTCGTGCCACTGAGAGGCTGCCGAAGGGCCATCGAGGCGCCCCCACAATACATACGTGTGACTTTAGTAATAAAACCAGATCATCCAGAAAAAAAGGAGCCCTTTAGGAAACAAAAAATCAGTTTAGAGTGACTTTTCCAATTGACCATTCCTTTTCATATACTTAAAATCAAATAACAGGCCGGGCGAGGTTGCTCACGCCTTTAATCCTAGCACTCTGGGAGGCCGAGGCGGGCGGATTGCTCAAGGTCAGGAGTTCAAAACCAGCCTGAGCGAGACCTCGTCTCTACCATAAAAATAGAAAGAAATTAATTGGCCACCTAATATATATATAATATAAAAGTCAGCCAGGCATGGGGGCTCGTGCCTGTAGTCCCAGCTACTCGGGAGGCTGAGGCAGGAGGATCGCCTGAGCCCAGGAGTTTGAGGTTGGTGTGAGCTAGGCTGATGCCACGGCACTCACTGTAGCCTGGGCAAGAAAGCGAGACTCTGTCTCAAAAAACAATTCAAATAACAGATACATTCAGAGGCCCAAATGTTGACATAGAATAAAATCATGTTCATTTATTTTTTCTGCATCTTAGAATCAGAAGGCATAAAATTAAATATGTTGAATGTAATAAATGCATCCATACAAGTGCAAGTCTCCAACTATAATGCATTTTATGGCAGATTTATTTTTGTATTTATTTATTTTTTTATTTTTTTGTTTTTTGAAATCAGAAATGTACAGAAGATTCATTATTTTTAAAAATGTACCAGTAAATCAAAAAAGAAGGGAGTACGGAAGCCCTCGGCGGGGTCGGGACGCGCTCTGGCCCGGCCCTGGGACCCCGTTCCGGGCGGGCGCTTCCGGTGGCGACGCGACTGGCCGTGGAAAGGGTTGCGAGTGCCCGTGAGCGGGGGTCTCTCTCTTCCCCGGTCAGACGTCGCCTGAAATGAAGAGACAACAAAAAGATGAGGACGGGAGGACGGAGTCCCTGCTGGCTGCCGCGCCTCGTTTATTTCAGTCGCTGTGTTTCTGCAGATAAGAACAAAGGAGAAGCAGAATGCAAAGGAACAACAGGTGGCGCGTGTCTTCATTAAACCAGAAGACAAAACAGTTCTTGTCTCTTTTTTTTTTTCTTTATCCCCCCCCCCCAGTTCTTCTCTCTTTTAACCTTCCGTCACTTTGATAGTCCTTTCCCTCGCTTAAGCAGTTTTCTTTTCTTTTTTTTTTTTTATTTATTTTTGGCGCCCAATGTGGGGCTCGAACTTAAGCAGTTTTCTAATCTACAACTTTTTTCTGATATCAAAAAAGCTACAGATACTCAACTCAGACAGTTGAAGGAAAAGAGCAGCACCCAAGCGTAATTAACAATTCCGAGAAAGGAGTGTGCAGGGCCTAGGGGGGGCTCTAAGCGACGAGGGCTGTGTGCACAGGATGACTTCAGTGTCCTTCTGTAACTGCTGCTGTTATCTCCAGCACCCTCTGTGTGCGCTAGAAGAAAGGCCAAGAATGTCAGAGCTATGAGTTAAGGCGCCAGGTGCTGTGTCTCGAGGACCCCAGTGTTCCGAGCAGCCACCGCACCTTAACTCTCCCGTGTTCGGGACAGCTCCCGACAGGCGAGGGAGTGTCGCCTGCCTCCGCTGGTCCCCTTCTCCTCTCGGGGTTCCAGGTCGACCGGGCGGGCGCGGGTCCCCCGGCCCCCGTGAGGGTAGAGTGTGTGTCGCTCTCGTGCCCGAGATCCCGGTCCGCGTGGTGGACCAGATGTCTGTGTCCCACGGTGTGTGGTTTCCCGCTGTCCCCCCGGGTCGACAGCTGCCACTTAGTCTATGCAGACAAAGCATCGGTTCCCTCTCCGGGTCGACCAGATGACGAACGACACTTAGTATATGCAGACAAAGGCTCTGGTCCCTCTCCGGGTCGACCAGATGACAGCTGACACTTAGTATATGCGGACAAAGGCTCTGGTCCCTCTCCGGGTCGACCAGATGACGAACGACACTTAGTATATGCGGACAAAGGCTCTGGTCCCTCTCTGGGTCGACCAGAAGCCAAGTTGACACTTAGTATATGAAGAGAAGAAAAGATAGGATTTGGTGATTTCCTTGTCCCTAGGGGGCGCCCTCCTCCTCTGGCTGGTTGGGGGGGGTGCCTTTTTTTATTATTTATTTATTTATGTGTGTACGTATTTTGATAATTTTATAAATTCACTTACCTTATATGTACGTACTTATTTTATATTTTTTGGGTGTGTGTGTACGTATGTATTTTTCCACTTTTTATGTACGTACTTTTTAAAAGCGCCCTCCTCTGCTGCCTGTCATAAAGTACATGCATGCATTCATTTTTTTTTAACTTTTTTTATTGTTTCCCCCACACCCCCCACACACACTTGTCTCGATGGGTATGGAATGGGAGGAGAGGGCCCTGCCGCTTTCTAACCCTAAACATCTAACCCTAAACCCCAACCCTAACCCTAACCCTAAACCTAATCCTAACCCTAAACATTTAACCCTAACACTAAACATCTAAACCTAACCATCTAACCCTAACCCTAACCATCTAACACTAACCCTAACCATCAAACCCTAACCCAGACCCTAAACCTAACCCTAAACATCTAACCCTAACCATCTAACCATCTAACCCTAACCCTAAACATCTAACCCTATCACTTACCCTAACCCTAAACATCAAACCCTAACCCAAACCCGAACCCTAAACCTAACCCTAAACATCTAACCTTAAACTTAACCCTAACCCTAAACAACTAACCCTAACCCTAAACATCTAACCCTATCACTTACCCTAACCCTAAACATCAAACCCTAACCCAAACCCCAAGCATCTAAACCTAACCCTAAACATCAAACCCTAACCCAAACCACAACCCTAAACCTAACCCTAAACATCTAACCCTAACCCTAAACATCTAACCCTAACCCTAAACCGAAACCTAACCCTAAAAATCTAACCCTAACCCTAAATCTAACCCTAACCCTAAACCTAACCCTAACCCTAAACATCTAACCCTAACCCTAAGCCTAACCCTAACCCTAAAACTAAGCCTAACCCTAACCCTAAACATCTAACCCTAACCCGAAGCCTAAACATCTAACCCTAACCCTAAACATAACCCTAACCCTGATGATGCCACCGGGGGTGAGCCATCCCACCAAGCCTGCCCTACCACGCTTGGGCAACTATCCGGCCAGGAACCGTTAAGCGCCGTCGGTGGTGATGGCGGAGGCAGGGGTGACACTGACACTCTTGACAAGAAATGAATGTCTATCTATTTATTTACACACAGGTGCACACGCACGGCAACCAAGCTCACCATAGATACCGCTTATTTTCATTTGGGCGATCTTTCTTCACTGATCTTCACAGAATCCAGTAGCCTACAAAGTAAATAAAGTCCTCAGAATCACACTCACATCCTCAGAATATATGAATATATATATATAGAGAGAGAGAGAGAGAGAAATTTTTTTTAGACAGAGTCTCACTTTGTTGACCATCCTGATAGATGCAATTTTAATCTTAGACAGAATGCGTGGCACTCCTTGTTTTAGATACTGTCAACAGAAAGCATTCGGTGGATAAACAATCTCTAGCAGCTTCTCTGCAGAGATGAACCTACCTGTCTGTGTGTGTGTGTGTGTGTGTGGGGGAGATGATAAATAATGAGGATTGAGGACCAGATGAATGACAAAGAAACCCACTTCGTGGGTCCTCAATACAAGCATTCATTTAAAGGGCGTACTCGTACACCTAGGTGGAAAGTGCAAGCAGCTCAAAAAATAATAATAATTGCCAGGAGCCCCGGTTATGATATGGCAATAAGCGCTAGCCCTCGGAAGGTGTAAACCATATTCACTGTGGCTTACACCGATGTGGGATGGACAGAGATAAGCTCCAGCACCACCACTGTCCAAAAATAAGAACACCTAGCTATCGATCTGGATCAGATGTCATAGAAAAGAGAAACCTCCCACAGATACAACAACGTGAGAAACCCAAAACACTGCAAAATAATTTGAAGAGTTTTCTTCTGAGCCCAATGTCAGAGACCACGGCCCAGAGAGCTGCACCCAAGAAGCCCTGCGCAAGGGGTCCCATGGTGGTGGGGCGGGTTCCAGTTTAGCTTCCTACATTTTAGGGAGACGGGAATGATGTGAAATCACAGATGGATATGTGCAAGGGACCTATTAGTGTGACCTGAAAAGGCAAGACAGCTGGAAGTGGGGGGAGTGGGAGGCCAGGGGGCCCGGTGTACAGGTTTACAGCTGGGTTGAAAGATTCTTCCATTTGCAATGGATGAAAGAAATGAACTTCTGCCTAAAGGCTTGGAATGTTTTCAGTGAAGATAAGGATTTTGCTACTTCCTGGCCAGCTACCGGACATTGACACAAAACTCCAGGGCTCTGTAGTGAAGCAAGTGGTTAAGCTTTGTCTTGCCTGGCCTTAGGTCCCTCAGCCATTTGCTATCTCATTGTCATTAAAGCTGACTCCATCTGGAAGGGGCTTCTGACTTCCCCTGTCCTTGTAGCACACAGCTCAGGTTTAAAGGTTTTCCTGGGTTCCCTGTGCCAATGAGGGGATGGGGGTCCATTTGGCCCCCAGGCGTTGGGGGCCGGGGAGTGGCTTAAGATTTTATTTGAGTTCGTAGACTCCAAAAATGGTGTTTCCCCAGGAAAGAAATAACGGAGTTCATAACAAGTTGAGTAGCTGGGACTGTAGGCAAATGCTACCATACCGAGTCATTATTATTTTTTTATTTTTTTGGCACAGATGGGGTCTAACGGTGTTACCCAGGCTCACCTCCAACTCCTGGGCTCAAGCCATGCTCCCATCTCTGCCTCCCAAGTCGCTGGGATCACAGGCCCAGCCCGATTATTTAAAGGCGAGCTGCTTGCTATCCTGATATGAAAACCCCAAATGAGCGAGTGTCAGGCACCAAACACAGGGAGTCCCCACACTGCATCCTCACCATCATGGAGGACGGCTCACAAAAGAGCTGGGATGTGGGCACCCAGAAGTCATTGAGGGGATATATTCTAGTGGAAGAGCAGACAGACAGATACAATTTCCCGAAAACACTAAACATCAGAAAGGCACAGCGCTAAATGGCAGACAGACTTCCCTTCCCTTGGGTCATGGTGGGCAGCTTAGTTTTTATCTACTCCCACAGACTGATGAAAACCCAACCTAGAAAATGTCTACATCGGATCCAAATCTATCAAGACAATGGAAGGGGGAAACTGAGAGAGGAATACAGGAAAAGGAAGGAAGAAGCAAAACAAGGGAGAAGGGGAAAAAGGAGGAGGAGGAGGAAGAGGAGGACGGGGAGAAAACTGCCTCCATGTTACCCACTAATAAATGAAAATTGGCCACTTCCCTCCGCTCCCACCCTCTAACTATGCCTGGAGGTGTATTGTACACCTACGGTCCAAAGAAATGTGCAGCTACTTATAATAATTGAAGAAATGCGGTATAATAGGTGTCTGCAGAGTGGGACGCCTGTCGAGGGCACTTACCGTGAATGGAGCTCGCAGGGTGGGAGGTGGCCCCGGGTGAGTCTCTGAGTCAGTAGTCAGGGGTCAGTGAATGTGAAGGCCTGGGACGTGACCGTCCACTACCGTAGGTTTTATAAGCCCTGGACGCCTAGGCCACCGTCAATTTATGTTCAGAAATGTCTTTCTCCAATAATACCTGAATCTTAGCTTACTGTCAGTGTTGTCACTTCCTAGAGTTTCCCATATTTTTCAACTTTTGAACTCCTTTGTAACACCACGACTTAAAACACAAACACATTGCAACAACGATACACAGAAATTTCCTTTCTTTGTGTCCTTATTTATTCCGTAAGCTTTCCCCTACTTTTAAAGTTTTTATTGTTGTGTTCGCTTTTCTTTTTATTTAATTACATTTTTATTTTTTTGAGACAGAGTCTCACTTTGTTGCCCAGGATACAGTGAGTGCCCTGGCATAAGCCTAGCTCACGGCAACCTCAACATCCTGGACTCAAGCAATCCTCCTGCCTCAGCCTCCCGAGTAGGTCGGAGTACTGACATGCACCACCATGCCCGGCTTATTATGTGTGTGTGCGTGTGTGTGTGTGTGTGTGTGTGTGTGTGTGTGTTTGTATGTTTAGTTGGCCAATTAATTTCTTTCTATTTATAGTAGAGAGGGTCTTCTTCTTACTCAGGCTGGTTTTGAACTCCTGACCTTGAGAATCCACCTGCCTGGGCCTCCCAGAGTGCTAGGATTATAAGCATGGGCCACCACGCCCAACTCGTTTTCCTTAATTTTTTATTATTATGGTACCTAATATTTGTACAGATTTCAGGTGAGTGACAGGGTCTGTCTCCCTCTATCGAACAGGTTAGACTGCATCCTTGGTCACTGCAACCTCAAACACCTGGGCTCCATCGATCCTCCTGCTTCAACCTCACGAGTCGCTGGGACTACAGTCATGTGCCACCATACTTGACTGATGCTGCTTCTTCCCTCCCTCCCTCCTTCCCTTTCTCTCTCTCTAATTAATTTATTATGTTTGATTTTATTTTAGCATGGTCAAGTGGAGCAGTGGGAGTGGAGAAGGAACAAAGGGATCTGTAACTGGTTATGATCAATGAGCACTCTTTCCTACTTTCTTTCTCTCTCTCTCTCTCTCTCTCTCTCTCTCTCTCTCTCTCTCTCTCTCTCTCGATCTTCTCCAGCTCCTTAACTTGGGTGATCCCTGTGCATCAGTCTCCCAACCCGCTAGGACTACAGGAGTGAAGCCCCACACCCGGCCTCATAGTGTTCCAGGATAACCCTCATAATCTTTATAGGGTACACGTGATGCTTTGTGACACAGGCATATATTACTTGGGCCATAAATTTCTCCTGACCGCGAGCAATCCTCCTGCCTCGGCCTCCTAGAGAGCTAGGATTACAGGTGTGTTCGGACTGAGAGAAATTTTTATGTCTCCTACCCTGCTTATCTCTTTTATTTTGTCAATAGCAGATATATATATATATATATATATATAGAGAGAGAGAGAGAGAGAGAGAGCCAAAGAGAGAGAGAGAGTAAGAGAAATTTTTATCTCTCCCTCCCTGCTTTTTCTGGCAAGTCCCTTTTTCTTAATTTTTTTATTTATTTATTTTTTTAAACAGAGTCTCAGTTTTGGAGCCCAGGCTAGAGTGGGCATGGAATGGGAGGAGAGAGCCCTGCCGCTTTCCCCTATCTCTCTCTATCTCTCTTTCTTCCTTTCTTTTTTTGCTGTCTTTTCTTGAGAGATGGAGTGTCACTGTGTTACCCGGCCTAGAGTGCTGTGGCGTCAGCCTCGCTCCATAAAAAAACCGAAGGAGGTCTCTCTATGCACCACAGGTGTCCGTTTGCCTTTCTCTAGGCAGGGCGGACTTTTCCAAGTCTGCGCTTGACCCTAACCCTAACCCTAAGCCTAAACCTAACCCTAAACATAACCCTAAACATCTAACCCTAAACCTAACCCTAACCCTAAACATCAAACCCTAACCCTAAACACCAAACCCTAACCCAAACCCCAACCTTAAACCTAATCCTAACCGTAAACCTGAACATCTACCCTTAACCATAACCCTAAACCTAATCCTAAACATCAAACCCCAACCTTAAACCTAACCCTAACCGTAAACCTAAACATCTAACCCTAACCCCAACCCTAAACATCAAACCCTAACCCAAACCCTAAACCTAATCCTAAACATCTAATCCTAACCCTACCCATAAACCTAACCCTAACCCTAAACATCTAACCCTAACCCTAAACATCTAACCCTAAACCTAACCCTTACCCTAAACATCTAACCCTAACCCTAAACCTAACCCTAACCTTAAACATCTAACCCTAACCCTAAGCCTAACCCTAACCCTAAACAGCTAACCCTAACCCTAAAAGCCTAAACATCTAACCCTAACCATAAACCTAACCCTAAACATAACCTTAACCCTGATGATGCCACCGGGGGTCAGCCATCCCGCCAAGCCTGCCCTTCCACGCTTGGGCAACTATACATAGTTTTTAACTTTTGGACTCCTTTGTAACACCACCACTTAAAACACAAACACACTGCAACGACTGTACACAGATGTTTCCTTTCTTTGTGTCCTTATTTATTCCATAAGCTTTCCCCTACTTTTAATGTTTTTATTGTTGTGTTCGCTTTTCTTTTTATTGAATTACATTTTTATTTTTTTGGGACAGAGTCTCACTTTGTTGCCCAGGATAGAGTGAGTACCCTGGCATAAGCCTAGCTCACAACAACCTCAACCTCTTGGACTCAAGCAATCCTCCTGCCTCAGCCACCAAAGTAGCTGGGACTACAGGCATGTGCCACCATGTCCGGCTAATTTTTCTTTCTCTATATATTACTTGGCCAATTAATTTCTTTCTATTTATAGTAGAGATTGGGTCCTGTTCGGGCTGGTTTGAACTCCTGACCTCGAGCAATCCTCCCGCCTCGGCCTCACAGAGAGCTAGGATTACAGGTGTGTTTGGCCTGAGAGAAATTTTTATGTCTCCTACCCTGCTTATCTCTTTTATTCTGTCAATAGCATATATATATATATATATATATATATATATATATAGAGAGAGAGAGAGAGAGAGAGAGAGAGAGAGTGAGAGAGAGAGAGAAATTTTTATCTCTCCCTTCCTGCTTTTTCTGGTAAGTACCTTTTTCTTAATTTTTTTTGAGACAAAGTCTCACTTTTGGTGCCCTGGCTAGAGTCTATGACGTCAGCTTAGCTCACTTCAACCTCAAACTCCTGGGCTCAAATGATCCTTCCTTCTCAGCCTCCCGAGTAGCTGGGACTACAGGCATGTGCAACCATGCCTGGCTAATTTTTCTTTCTATATATATTACTTGGCCAATCAATTTCTTTCTATTTATAGGAGAGATAAGGTCTTGCTCTTGCTCGAGCTCGTTTGAACTCTTGACCTCCAGCAATCGTCCTGTCTTGGCCTCCCAGAGAGCTAGGATTACAGGTGTGCTGGGCCTGAGAGAAATGTTTATCTCTGCCTCCCTGCTTATCTTATTTATTCTGTCTATAGCAGATATATATATATATATAGAGAGAGAGAGAGAGAGAGACAGAGACAGAGACAGAGAGACAGAGAACAGATTTATATATATATATATAGAGAGAGAGAGAGAGAGCAAAAGAGAGAGAGAGAGAAAGAGAAATTTTTTTCTCTCCCTCCCTGCTTTTTCTGGCAAGTCCCTTTTTCTTAATTTTTTTATTTTTTATTTTTTTAAACAGGGTCTCAGTTTTGGAGCCCAGGCTACAGTGGGCATGGAATGGGAGGAGAGAGCCCTGCCGCTTTCCCCTATCTCTCTCTATCTCTCTTTCTTCCTTTCTTTTTTGCTGTCTTTTCTTGAGAGATGGAGTGTCACTGTGTTACCCGGCCTAGAGTGCTGTGGCGTCAGCCTGGCTCAATAAACACACCGAAGGAGGTCTCTCTATGCACCAAAGGTGTCGGTTTGCCTTTCTCTAGGCAGGGCGGACTTTTCCAAGTCTGTGCTTGACCCTAACCCTAACCCTAAGCCTAAACCTAACCCTAAACATAACCCTAAACATCTAACCCTAACCCTAACCATAAACATCAAACCCTAACCCAAACCCCAACCCTAACCCTAAAAGCCTACACATCTAACCCTAACCCTACCCCTAAACCTAACCCTACCCCTAAACATCTAACCCTAACCCTAAACATCTAACCCTAAACCTAACCCTTACCCTAAACATCTAACCCTAACCCTAAACCTAACCCTAACCTTAAACATCTAACCCTAACCCTAAACCTAACCCTAACCCAAAACCTAACCCTAACCCTAAACATTAAACCCAAACCCAACCCCAAGCTTAAACCTAACCCTAACACTTACCCTAAACATCTAACCCTAACCCTAAACCTAACCCTAACACTAAACATCAAACCCTAACCCAAACCCCAAGCTTAAACCTAACCCTAACCGTAAACCTAAACATCTAACCCTAAACATCAAACCCTAACCCAAACCCCAACCCTAAACCTAATCCTAAACATCTAATCCTAACCCTAAACCTAACCCTAACCGTAAACATCTAACCCTAACCCTAAACATCTAACCCTAAACCTAACCCTTACCCTAAACATCTAACCCTAACCCTAAACCTAACCCTAACCTAAAACATCTAACCCTAACCCTAAGCCTAACCCTAACCCTAAACATCTAACCCTAACCCTAAAAGCCTAAACATCTAACCCTAACCCTAAACATAACCTTAACCCTGATGATGCCACCGGGGGTCAGCCATCCCGCCAAGCCTGCCCTACCACGCTTGGGCAACTATCCATAGTTTTTAACTTTTGCACTCCTTTGTAACACCACCACTTAAAACACAAACACACTGCAAAGACTATACACAGATATTTCCTTTCTTTGTGTCCTTATTTATTCCGTAAGCTTTCCCCTACTTTTAAAGTTTTTATTGTTGTGTTCGCTTTTCTTTTTATTTAATTACATTTTTATTTTTTTGGGACAGAGTCTCACTTTGTTGCCCAGGATAGAGTGAGTACCCTGGCATAAGCCTAGCTCACAACAACCTCAACCTCCTGGACTCAAGCAATCCTCCTGCCTCAGCCTCCAAAGTAGCTGGGACTACAGGCATGTGCCACCATGTGCGGCTAATTTTTCTTTCTCTATATATTACTTGGCCAATTAATTTCTTTCTATTTATAGTAGAGATTGGGTCCTGTTGGGGCTGGTTTGAACTCCTGACCTCGAGCAATCCTCCCGCCTCGGCCTCACAGAGAGCTAGGATTACAGGTGTGTTCGGCCTGAGAGAAATTTTTATGTCTCCTACCCTGCTTATCTCTTTTATTCTGTCAATAGCATATATATATATATATATATATATATATATATATATATATATATATATAGAGAGAGAGAGAGAGAGAGAGAGTGAGAGAGAGAGTGAGAGAGAGAGAGAAATTTTTATCTCTCCCTTCCTGCTTTTTCTGGTAAGTACCTTTTTCTTAATTTTTTTTGAGACAAAGTCTCACTTTTGGTGCCCTGGCTAGAGTCTATGACGTCAGCTTAGCTCACTTCAACCTCAAACTCCTGGGCTCAAATGATCCTTCCTTCTCAGCCTCCCGAGTAGCTGGGACTACAGGCATGTGCCACCATGACTGGCTAATTTTTCTTTCTATATATATTACTTGGCCAATCAATTTCTTTCTATTTATAGTAGAGATAAGGTCTTGCTCTTGCTCGAGCTCGTTTGAACTCTTGTCCTCCAGCAATCATCCTGTCTTGGCCTCTCAGAGAGCTAGGATTACAGGTGTGCTGGGCCTGAGAGAAATTTTTATCTCTCTTCCCTGCTTATCTCTTTTATTCTGTCTATAGCAGATATATGTGTGTGTGTGTGTGTGTGTGTGTATATATATATATAGAGAGAGAGAGAGAAATTTTTATCCCTCCCCCCCTGCTTTTTCTGGCAAGTACCTTTTTCTAAATTTTTTTTTTTTTTGACACATTTTCTAACTTTTAGTGCCCAGGCTAGAGTGCTCTGGCGTCAGCTTAGCTCACAGCAACCTCAAACTCCTGGGCTCAAGTGATCCTTCTGTCTCAGCCTCCAGAGTAACTGGGACTTCAGGCATGCGCCAACATGCCCGGCTAATTTTTGTTTGTATATACATTACTTGGCCAGTAAATTTCTTTCTATTTATAGTAGAGATGGGGTCTTGCTCTTGCTCGGGCTGGTTTGAACTCCTGACCTCGAGCAATCCTCCTGCCCCGCCTCCCTGAGAGCTAGGATTACAGGTGTGCTGGGCCTGAGAGAAATTTTAATCTCTTCAACCCTGCTTATATATAAAGAGAGAGAGAGAGAGAGCGAGAGCGAGAGAGAGAGAGAGAGAGAGAGAGAGAGAGAGACAGACAGACAGACAGACAGAGATGAGAAATTTTTATCTTTTCCTCCCTGCGTTTTCTGGTAGCTCCCTTTTTCTTAATTTTTTTTTTTTTTTTTTTTTTGAGACAGAGTCTCACTTTGTTGCCCAGGCTAGAGTGAGTGCCGAGGGGTCAGGCTGGCTCACAGCAACCTCAATCTCCGGGGCTCAGCGATCCTACAGCCTCAGCCTCCCGAGTAGCTGGGACTACAGACATGCGCCACCATGCCCGGCTAATTTTTTGTATATATATTTTTAGTTGGTCAATTAATTTATTTCTATTTTTGGTAGAGACGGGGTCTCGCTCAGGCTGGTTTCGAACTCCTGACCTTGAGCAATCCGCCGTCCTCGGCCTCCCAAAGAGCTAGTAATACAGGCGTGAGCCACCACGCTCGGCCACCTTCTCACTTTTGGAGTCGGGCTAGAGTGCTATGGTGTCAGCTTAGCTCAAACTCCTGGGCTCAAGTGATCCTTCCTTCTCAGCCTCCAGAGTAGCTGGGACTAGAGGCATACACCACCATGCCAGGCTAATTTTTCTTTCTATATATTTTACTTGGCCAATTAATTTCTTTCTATTTATAGTAGAGATGGGGTCTTGCTCTTCCTCGGGCTGGTTTGAACTCCTAACCTCCAGCAATACTCCGGCCTCGGCCTCCCAGATAGCTAGGATTACAGGTGTGTTCGGCCTGATAGAAATTTTTATCTCTCCTTCCCTGCTTATCTCTTTTATTTTGTCAATAGCAGATATATTATATATATATATATATATATATATATATATATATATAGAGAGAGAGAGAGAGAGAGAGAGAGAGAGAGAGAGAGAAATTTTTATCTCTCCCTGCCTGCTTTATCTGGCAAGTCCCTTTTTCTTAATTTTTTTTTTTTTTTTTTGAGACAGAGTCTCACTTTTGGTGCCCCGACTAGAGTGCTATAGCATCCGCTAAGCTCACAGCAACCTAAAACTCCAGGGCTAAAGTGATCCTTCTGTCTCAGCCTCCAGAGTAGCTGGGACTACAGACATGCACCACCTTGCCCTGATTATGTGTGTGTGTGTGTGTGTGTAGTTGGCCAATTAATTTCTTTCTGTTTATAGTAGAGATGGTCTTGCTCTTGCTCAGGCTGGGTTCGAACTCCTGACCTTGAGCAATCCACCCCCCTCGGCCTCCCATAGTGCTAGGATTACAGGCGTGCGCCACCACGCCAGGCCAAGAGAGAAATTTTTAGCTCACCCTCCCTGCTTTTTCTGGTAAGTCCCTTTTTCTTAATTTTTTTTTAAATTTTTTTTAGACAGAGTCTCACTTTTGGGGCCCTGGCTAGAGTCCTATGTCATCAGCTTAGCTCACTGCAACCTCAAACTCCGGGGATCAAGCGATCTTTCTGTCTCAGCCCCCCGAGCAGTCGGGACTACAGTCATGTGCCGCCATGCACGGCTAATTTTTCTTTCTATATATATTACTTGGCCCATAAATTTCCCTGACCTCGAGCAATCCTCCCCCCTTGGCCTCCCAGAGAGCTAGGATTATAGGTGTGCTGGGCCTGAGAGAAATTTTTATGTCTCCCACACTGCTTATCTCTTGTATTCTGTCAATAGCATATATATATATAGAGAGAGAGAGAGAGACAGACAGAGAGACAGAGAGCAGATTTATATATATATATATATAGAGAGAGAGAGAGAGCGAAAGAGAGAGAGTAAGAGAAATTTTTATCTCTCCCTCACTGCTTTTTCTAGCAAGTACTTTATGCTTAATTTTTTTTTTTTTTTTTGAGACAGAGTCTCAGTTTTGGTGCCCAGGCTAGAGTAGTATGGCGTCAGCTTAGCTCACGGCAACCTCAAACTCCTGGGCTCAAGTGATCCTTCAGTCTCAGCCTCTCGATTAGCTAAGACTACAGGCATGTGCAACCATGCCCGGCTTAATGTGTTTGTGTGCGTGTGTGTGTGTGTTTGTGTGTGTGTGTTTAGTTGGCCACTTAATTTCTTTCTATTTGTAGTAGAGATGGGGTCTTGCTCTTGCTTGGGCTGGTTTGAACTCCTGACCTCAAGTAATCCTCCCGCCTCGGCCTCCCAGAGAGCTAGGATTACAGGTGTGCTGGGCCTGAGAGAAATTTTTATCTCTCCCTCCCTGCTTATCCCTTTTATTCTGTCTATAACAGATATATATATATAGTGAGAGAGAGAGAGAGAGAGAGAGAGAGAGAGAGAAATATTTATCTCTCCCTCCTTGCTCCTTCTGGTAAGTCCCTTTTCCGTAATTTTTTTATTGGGACAATCGTCACTTTTGGTGCCCGGACTAGCGTCCTCTGGCGTCAGCTTAGCGCATAGCAACCTCAAACTCCTGGCTCAAGTGATCCTTCTGTTTCTGCCTCCTGAGTAGCTGGGACTACAGACATGCACCACCATGCCCGGCTTATTATGTTTGTCTGTGTGTGTGTGTGTGTGTGTGTGTAGTTGGTCAATTAATTTCTTCCAATTTATAGTAGACATGGTCTTGCTCTTACTCTTGCTGCTTTTGAACTCCTGACCTTGAGCAATCCACCCGCCTCCGCCTCCCAGAATGCTAGGATTACAGGCATAGGCCACCACACCCAACCCCTTTGGCTTAATTTTTAATTATTATGGTACGTAATATTTGTATAGTTTTCAGGTGAGTGACAGGGTATGTCTCCCTCTAGCGAACACGGTATATTGTATCTTTGATCACTGCAACCTCAAACACCTGACTCCATCGATCCTCCTCCCTCATCCTCACGTGTCGCTGGGACTACAGGCGGTGCCACCATACTTGCTGAATGCTGCTTCCACCCTCCCTTCGTCCCTCCTTCCCTTTCTCTCTCTCTCATTAATTTATTTTATTTGTTTTCAGTTTAGCCTGGTCAAGTGGAGCAGTGGGAGTGGAGAAGGAACAAAGGGATTTGTAACTGGTTACGATCAATGAGCAATCTTTCTTACTTACTTTCTCTCTCTCTCTCTCTCTCTGGATCTTCTCCAGATCCTTAACTTGGGTGATACCTGTGCATCAGTCTCCCAACCCACTAGGACTACAGGAGTGAAGCCCCACACCCGGCCTCATAGTGTTCCAGGATAACCATCATAATCTTTAAAGGGTACACGTGATGCTTTGTGACACAGGCATATATTACTTGGGCCATAAATTTCTCCTGACCGCGAGCAATCCTCCAGCCTCCGCCTTCTAGAGAGCTAGGATTACAGGTGTGTTCGGACTGAGAGAAATTTTTATGTCTCCTACCCTGCTTATCTCTTTTATTTTGTCAATAGCAGATATATATATATATATATATATATATATATATAGAGAGAGAGAGAGAGAGAGAGAGAGAGAGAAATTTTTATCTCTCCCTCCCTGCTCCATTTGGTAAGTCCCTTTTTCTTAATTTTTTTTTTTTTTTCTAGAGAGAGTCTCACTTTTGTGGCCCGGAGTAGAGTGCTATGGCGTCAGCTTAGCTCACAGCAACCTCAAACGGTTGGGCTCAAGTGATCCTTCTATCTCAGCCTCCAGAGTAGCTGAGACTACATACATGCACCACGATGCCTGGTTTATTATGTATGTGTGTATGTGTGTGTGTGTGTGTGTGTGTGTGTGTGTGTTTAGTTGGCCAATTTCTTTCTTTCTACTTATAGTAGAGATGGGGTCTTGCTCTTGCTTAGGCTGGTTTGAACTCCTGACCTCAAGTAATCCTCCTGCCTCGGCCTCCCAGAGAGCTAGGATTACAGGTGTGCTGGGCCTGATAGAAATTTTTATCTCTCCCTCCCTGCTTATCTCTTTTATTCTGTCTATAACAGATATATATATGTATATATATATATATGAAGAGAGAGAGAGAGAGAAAGAGAGTGAGAGAAATTTTTATCCCTCCCCCCCTGCTTTTTCTGGCAAGTACCGTTTTCTAAATTTTTTTTTTTTTTGACACAGAGTCTAACTTTTAGTGCCCAGGCTAGAGTGCTATGTCGTAAGCTTAGCTCACAGCAACCTCAAACTCCTGACCTCAAGTAATCCTCCTGCCTCGGCCTCCCAGAGAGCTAGGATTACAGGTGTGCTGGGCCTGAGAGAAATTTTAATCTCTTCAACCCTGCTTATATATATATAGAAAGAGAGAGAGAGACAGAGAGAGCGAGAGAGAGAGACAGAGACAGACAGAGAGAAATTTTTATCTTTTCCTCCCTGCATTTTCTGGTATCTCCCTTCTTCTTAATATTTTTGTTTTTTTTTTTTTTAAAACAGAGTCTCACTTTGTTGCCCAGGCTAGAGTGAGTGCCGTGGCGTCAGCCTGGCTCACAGCAACCACAATCTCTGGGGCTCGGCGATCCTACAGCCTCAGCCTCCCGAGTAGCTGGGACTACAGACATGCGCCACCATGCCCGGCTAATTTTTTGTATATATATTTTTAGTTGGTCAATTAATTTATTTCTATTTTTGGTAGAGACGGGGTCTCGCTCAGGCTGGTTTCGAACTCCTGACCTTGAGCAATCCGCCTGCCTCGGCCTCCCAAAGAGCTGGTAATAATACAGGCGTGAGCCACCACGCCCGGCCACCTTCTCACTTTTGGAGTCGGGCTAGAGTGCTATGGTGTCAGCTTAGCTCACAACAACCTCAAACTCCTGGGCTCAAGGAGTAGCTGGGACTAGAGGCATGGACCACCTCCCGAGTAGCTGGGACTAGAGGCATGGACCACCATGCCAGGCTAATTTTTCTTTCTATATATTTTACTTGGCCAATTAATTTCTTTCTATTTATAGTAGAGATGGGGTCTTGCTCTTCCTCGGGCTGGTTTGAACTCCTAACCTCCAGCAATTGTCCGGCCTCGGCCTCCCAGATAGCTAGGATTACAGGTGTGTTCGGCCTGATAGAAATTTTTATCTCTCCTTCCCTGCTTATCTCTTTTATTTTGTCAATAGCAGATATATATATATATATATATATGAGAGAGAGAGAGAGAGAGAGAGAGAGAGAGAGAGAGAGAGACAGAGAGAGAGAGACAGAGATAGAGAGAAATTTTTATCTCTCCCTGCCTGCTTTATCTGGCAAGTCCCTTTTTCTTAATTTTTTTTTTTTTTTGAGACAGAGTCTCACTTTTGGTGCCCCGACTAGAGTGCTATAGCATGCGCTAAGCTCACAGCAACCTAAAACTCCAGGGCTAAAGTGATCCTTCTGTCTCAGCCTCCAGAGTAGCTGGGACTACAGACATGCACCACCTTGCCCTGATTATGTGTGTGTGTGTGTGTGTGTAGTTGGCCAATTAATTTCTTTCTGTTTATAGTAGAGATGGTCTTGCTCTTGCTCAGGCTGGGTTCGAACTCCTGACCTTGAGCAATCCACCCCCCTCGGCCTCCCATAGTGCTAGGATTACAGGCGTGAGCCACCACGCCCGGCCGAGAGAGAAATTTTTAGCTCACCCTCCCTGCTTTTTCTGGTAAGTCCCTTTTTCTTAATTTTTTTTTAAATTTTTTTTAGACAGAGTCTCACTTTTGGGGCCCTGGCTAGAGTCCTATGTCATCAGCTTAGCTCACTGCAACCTCAAACTCCGGGGCTCATTCGATCTTTCTGTCTCAGCCCCCCAAGCAGTCGGGACTACAGTCATGTGCCGCCATGCACGGCTAATTTTTCTTTCTATATATATTACTTGGCCCATAAATTTCTCCTGACCTCGAGCAATCCTCCCCCCTTGGCCTCCCAGAGAGCTAGGATTATAGGTGTGCTGGGCCTGAGAGAAATTTTTATGTCTCCCACCCTGCTTATCTCTTGTATTCTGTCAATAGCAGATATATATACACATATATATATAGAGAGAGACACAGAGAGCAGATTTATATATATATATATATATATATGGAGAGAGAGAGAGACAGAGAGAGAGAGAGAGAGTGAGTGAGAGAAATTTTTATCTCTCCCTCCCTGCTTTTTCTGGCAAGTTTCTTTTTCTTAATTTTTTTATTTTTGAGACAGAGTCTCACTTTTGGTGCCCGGGCTACAGTGCTATTGCGTCAGCCTAGCTCACAGCAACCTCAAACTCCTGGGCTCAAGTGATCCTTCTGTCTCAGCCCCCCCCGAGTAGCTGGGACTACAGGCATGTGCCGCCATGCCCGGCTAAGTTTTCTTTCTATATATATTACTTGGCCCATAAATTTCTCCTGACCGCAAGCAATCCTCCTGCCTCAGCCTCCCAGAGAGCTAGGATTACAGGTGTGTTCGGACTGAGAGAAATTTTTAGGTCTCCCACCCTGCTTATCTCCTTTATTCGATCAATAGCAGATATATATATGAGAGAGAGAGAGAGAGAGAGAGAGAGAAAGAGTGAGAGAAAGAGAGAGAGAGAGACAGAAATTTTTATCTCTCCCTGCCTGCTTTCTCTGGCAAGTCCCTTTTCCTTAATTTTTTTATTTTTTTTTGAGACAGAGTCTCAGTTTTGGTGACCAGACTAGAGTAGTATGGCGTCAGCTTAGCTCACAGCCACCTCAAACTCCAGGGCTCAAGTGCCCTCGGAGACTACAGGCATGTGACACCATGTCCGGCTAATTTTTCTTTGTATATATATTACCTGGCCAGTAAATTTCTTTCTATTTATAGTAGAGATGGCATCTTGCTCTTGCTCGGGCTGGTTTGAACTCCTGACCTCCAACAATCCTCCCGCCTCGGCCTCCCAAAGAGCTAGGATTACAGTTGTGCTGGGCCTGAGAGAAATTTTTATCTCTCTTTCCCTGCTTATCTCTTTTATTCTGTCTATAGTAGATTACATATACATACATATATATATATATATATATATATATATATAGAGAGAGAGAGAGAGAGAGAGAGAGAGAAATATTTATCTCTCCCTCCCTGCTCCTTCTGGTAAGTCCCTTTTCCGTAATATTTTTACTGGGACAATCGTCACTTTTGGTGCCCGGACTAGAGTCCTCTGGCGTCAGCTTAGCGCATAGCAACCTCAAACTCCGGGCTCAAGTGATCCTTCTGTCTCAGCCTCCTGAGTAGCTGGGACTACAGACATGTGCCGCCATGCCCAGCTAAGTTTTCTTTCTATATATATTACTTGGGCCATAAATTTCTCCTGACCACGAGCAATCCTCCTGCCTCGGCCTCCCAGAGAGCTAGGATTACCGGTGTGCTGTGCCTGAGAGAAATTTTTATCTCTCCCTCCCTGCTTATCTCTTTTATTCTGTCTATAGCAGATATATATATATCTATATACATATATAGATATATATATATATATAGAGAGAGAGAGACAGAGAGAGAGAAATTTATTTCTCCCTCCCTGCTTATCCCTTTTATTCTGTCTATAGGATATATATATATATATATATATAGAGAGAGAGAGAGAGAGAGAGAGAGACAGAGAGGAGAGACAAAGAGACAGAGAGAAATTTTTATCACTCCCTCCCTGCTCCTTCTGGTAAGTCCCTTTTCCTTAATTTTTTTATTGGGACAATCCTCACTTTAGGTGCCCGGACTAGAGCCCTCTGGCGTCAGCTTAGCGCACAGCAACACCAAACTCCTGGCTCAAGTGATCCTTCTGTCTCAGCCTCCTGAGTAGCTGGGACTACAGACATGCACCACCATGCCCGGCTTATTATGTTTGTCTGTGTGTGTGTGTGTGTGTGTGTTTAGTTGGTCAATTAATTTCTTCCTATTTATAGTAGACATGGTCTTGCTCTTACTCATGCTGCTTTAGAACTCCTGACCTTGAGCAATCCACCAGCCTACGCCTCCCAGAATGCTAGGATTACAGGCATAGGCCACCACACCCAACCCCTTTGGCTTAATTTTTAATTATTAGGGTACCTAATATTTGTATAGTTTTCAGGTGAGTGACAGGGTATGTCTCCCTCTATCGAACACGGTATATTGTATCTTTCATCACTGCAACCTCAAACACCTGACTCCATCGATCCTCCTCCCTCATCCTCACGTGTCGCTGGGACTACAGGCGGTGCCACCATACTTGCTTGATGCTGCTTCCACCCTCCGTTCGTCCCTCCCTCCCTTTCTCTCTCTCTCATTAATTTATTTTATTTGTTTTTAGTTTAGCCTGGTCAAGTGGAGCAGTGGGAGTGGAGAAGGAACAAAGGGATTTGTAACTGGTTATGATCAATGAGCAATCTTTCTTACTTACTTTCTCTCTCTCTCTGGATCTTCTCCAGCTCCTTAACTTGGGTGATCCCTGTGCATCAGTCTCCCAACCCGCTAGGACTACAGGAGTGAAGCCCCACACCCGGCCTCATAGTGTTCCAGGATAACCATCATAATCTTTATAGGGTACACGTGATGCTTTGTGACACCGGCATATATTCCTTGGGCCATAAATTTCTCCTGACCGCGAGCAATCCTCCTGCCTCGGCCTCCTAGAGAGCTAGGATTACAGGTGTGTTCGGACTGAGAGAAATTTTTATGTCTCCTACCCTGCTTATCTCTTATATTTTGTCAATAGCAGATATATATATATATATATATATATATATATATAGAGAGAGAGAGAGAGAGAGAGAGAGAGAGAGAGAGACAGAGACAGAGACAGAGAGACAGAGAACAGATTTATATATATATATACAGAGAGAGAGAGAGCGAAAGAGAGAGAGAGAGTAAGAGAAATATTTATCTCTCCCTCCCTGCTTTTTCTGGCAAGTCCCTTTTTCTTAATATTTTTATTTATTTATTTTTTAAACAGAGTCTCATTTTTGGAGCCCAGGCTAGAGTGGGTATGGAATGGGAGGAGAGAGCCCTGCCACTTTCCCCTATCTCTCTCTATCTCTCTTTCTTCCTTTCTTTTTTGCTGTCTTTTCTTGAGAGATGGAGTGTCACTGTGTTACCCGGCCTAGAGTGCTGTGGCGTCAGCCTGGCTCCATAAAAACACCGAAGGAGGTCTCTCTATGCACCAAAGGTGTCGGTTTGCCTTTCTCTAGGCAGGGCGGACTTTTCCAAGTCTGCGCTTGACCCTAACCCTAAACCTAACCCTAAGCATAACCCTAAACATAACCCTAATAATCTAACCCTAAACCTAACCCTAACCCTAAACATCAAACCCTAACCCAAACCCCAACCTTAAACCTACCCTAACCGTAAACCTAAACATCTAACCCTAACCTTAACCCTAAACCTAACCCTAAACATCAAACCCTAACCCAAACACCAACCCTAAACCTAATCCTAAACATCTAACCCTAACCCTAAACCTAACCCTAACCCTAAACATCTAACCCTAACCCTAAACATCTAACCCTAAACCTAACCCTTACCCTAAACATCTAACCCTAACCCTAAGCCTAACCCTAACCCTAAACATCTAACCCTAACCCTAAAAGCCTAAACATCTAACCCTAACCCTAAACCTAACCCTAAACATAACCCTAACCCTGATGATGCCACCGGGGGTCAGCCATCCCGCCAAGCCTGCCCTACCACGCTTGGGCAACTATCCATAGTTTTTAACTTTTGGACTCCTTTGTAACACCACCACTTAAAACACAAACACACTGCAACGACTATACACAGATATTTCCTTTCTTTGTGACACCAGCATAAAATGTGCCAGAGTGAGTGCCGTGGCCTCAGCCTAGCTCACAGCAACCTCAACCTCCTGGGCTCAAGCAATCCTCCTGCCTCAGCCTCCCAAGTAGGTGGGATAACAGACATGCGCCACCATACTCGGCTAATTTTTCTTCGTACATATATTACTCGGCCAATTAATTTCTTTCTATTTATAGTAGACATGGAGTCTTGCTCTTGCTCGGGCTTGTTTGAACTCCTGACCTCCAACAATCCTCCCGCCTCGGCCTCCCAAAGAGCTAGGATTACAGATGTGCTGGGCCTGAGATAAATTTTTATCTCTCCCTCCCTGCTTATCCCTTTTATTCTGTCTATAGCAGATATATATATATATATATATATATATATATATATATAGTGAGAGAGAGAGATAGAGAGAGAGAGAAAGAGAGAGAGAGAGAGAGAAATATTTATCTCTCCCTCCCTGCTCCTTCTGGTAAGTCCCTTTTCCGTAATTTTTTTATTGGGACAATCGTCACTTTTGGTGCCCAGACTAGAGTCCTCTGGCGTCAGCTTAGCGCATAGCAACCTCAAACTCCTGGCTCAAGTGATCCCTCTGTCTCAGCCTCCTGAGTAGCTGGGACTACAGACATGCACCACCATGCCCGGCTTATTATGTTTGTCTGTGTGTGTGTGTGTGTGTGTGTGTGTGTGTGTGTGTGTGTGTGTGTGTTTAGTTGGTCAATTAATTTCTTCCTATTTATAGTAGAGACGGTCTTGCTCTTGCTAAGGCTGGTTTTGAACTCCTGACCTCGAGCAATCCTCCCACCTGGGCCTTCCAGAGAGATAGGATTACAGGTGTGCTGGGCCTCAGAGAAATTTTTATCTCTCCCTCCCTGCTTATCTCATTTATTCTGTCTATAGCAGATATATATATATATATATATAGAGAGAGAGAGAGAGACAGAGACAGAGACAGAGAGAGAGAGAGACTGAAATTTTTATCTCTCCCTCCTTACTTTTTCTGGTAAGTCCCTTTGTCTTAATTTTTTTTTTTTTTTTTTGAGACAGAGTCTCACTTCTGGTGCCCTCCTGGACTCAAGCAATCCTCCTGCGTCAGCCTCTCAAGTAGCTGGGACTACAGGCATGCACCACCATGCCCGGTTATTTTTTTTTTTTTGTCTATATATTAGTTGGCCAATTAATTTCTTTCTATTTATAATAGAGAGGGGGTCTCACTCTTGCTCGGGCTGGTTTCCAACTCCTGACCTTGAGCAATCCTCCCGCCTCGGCCTCCCAGAGAGCTTGGATTACAGGTGTGTTCGGCCTCAGAGAAATTTTTATCTCTCCCATACTGCTTATCTCTTTTATTATGTCTATAGCAGATATATATATATATATATATATATATATATATATATAGAGAGAGAGAGAGAGAGAGAGAGAGAGAGAGAAATTTTTATGTCTCCCTCCCAGCTTTTTTTGGCAAGTCCCTATTTACTTATTTATTTATTTATTCTTTTATTTATTTATTTATTTATTTGAGACAGAGTCTCAATTTTGGTGCCCCAGCTACAGTGCTATGGCATCAGTTTAGCTCACAATAACCTTAAACTTCAGTGCTCAACTGATTCTTCTGTCTCATCCTCCCGAGTAGCTGGGACTACATGCATGCGCCACCATACCCGGCTAATTTTTCTTTGTATATATATTACTTGGCCAGTAAATTTCTTTCTATTTATAGTAGAGATGAGGTCTTGCTCTTGCTCGGGCTGGTTTGAACTCCTGACCTCGAGCAATCCTCCTGCCTCAGCCTCCCAGAGATCTAAGATTACAGGTGTGCTAGGCCTGAGAGAAATTTTAATATCTTCAACCCTGCTTATCTCTTTTCATGTGTCTACAGCAGATATATATATATATGTAGAAAGAGAGCGAGCGAGAGAGAGAGACAGAGAGAAAGAAATTTTTATCTTTCCCTCCTTGTGTTTTCTGGTAGTTCCCTTTTTCTTAATTTTTTTTTTTTTTTTCGAGACAGAGTCTCACTTTGTTGCCCAGGCTATAGTGAGTGCCGTGGCATCAGCCTGGCTCACAGCAACCTCAATCTCCGGGGCTCAGCCATCCTACTGCCTCAGCCTCCCGAGTAGCTGGGACTGCAGACATGCTCCACCATGCCCGGCTAATTTTTGTATATATATTTTTAGTGGGTCGATTAATTTATTTCTATTTTTGGTAGAAACGGGGTCTCGCTCAGGCTGGTTTCGAACTCCTGACCTTGAGCAATCCGCCTGCCTCGGCCTCCCAAAGTGCTAGTATTACAGGCGTGAGCCACCACGCCCGGCCACCTTCTCACTTTTGGTGTCGGGCTAGAGTGCTATGGTGTCAGCTTAGCTCACAACAACCTCAAACTCCTGGGCTCAAGTGATCCTTCCTTCTCAGCCTCCCGAGTAGCTGGGACTAGAGGCATGCACCACCATGCCAGGCTAATTTTTCTTTCTATATATATTACTTGGCCAATTAATTTCTTTCTATTTATAGTACAGATGGAGTCTTGCTCTTGCTCAGGCAGGTTTGAACTCCTGACCTGGAGCAATCCTCCCACCTCGGCCTCCCAGAGAGCTAGGATTACAGGTGGGCTTTGCCTGAGAGAAATTTTTATCTCTCCCTCCCTGCTCCTTCTGGTAAGTCCCTTTTCCGTAATTTTTTTATTGGGACAATCCTCACTTTTGGTGCCCGGACAAGAGCCCTCTGGCGTCAGCTTAGCGCACAGCAACCTCAAACTCCTGGGCTCATGTGATCCTTCAGTCTCTGCCTCCTGAGTAGCTGGGACTACAGTCATGCACCACCATGCACGGCTTATTATGTTTGTGTGTGTGTGTGTGTGTCTTTAGTTGGTCAATTAATTTCTTCCTATTTATAGTAGAGATGGTCTAGCTCTTGCTCAGCCTGGATTTGAACTCCTGACCTTGAGAAATCAACCGCCTAGACCTCCCATAGTGCCTGAGGGAAATTTTTATCTCTCCCTCCCTGCTTATCTCTTTTATTCTGTCTATAGCAGATATATATATAGAGAGAGAGAGACAGAGAGAGAGAGAGAGAGAGAGAGAGAGAGAGAGAGAGAGAGAGAGAGAGAGAGAGAGTGAGTGAGAGGGAAATTATTATCTCTCCCTCCCGGCTTTTTCTGGCAAGTCCCGTTTTCTTAATTTATTTATTTACTTAATTATTTATTTATTTATATATTTTTTGAGACAGAGTCTCACTTTTGGTGCCCCGGCTAGAGTGCTATGGCGTCAGCTTAGCTCACAACAACCTCAAACTTTAGTGCTCAAGTGACACTTCTCTCTCATCCTCCCAGTAGCTGGGACTACAGGCATGCGCCACCATGCCCGGCTAATTTTTCTTTGTATATATATTACTTGGCCAGAAAATTTCTTTCTATTTATAGTAGAGATGGGATCTTACTCTTGCTCCGGCTGGTTTGAACTCCTGACCTCAAGCAATCCTCTCGCCTTGGCGTCCCAGAGAGCTAGGATTGCAGGTGTGCTGGGCCTGAGAGAAATTCTTATCTCTCCCTCCCTGCTTATCTCTTTTATTCTGTCTATAGTAGATTACATATACATACATATATATATATATATATAGAGAGAGAGAGAGAGACAGAGAGAGAGAGAGAGAGACAGAGAAATATTTATCTCTCCCTCCCTGCTCCTTCTGGTAAGTCCCTTTTCTGTAATGTTTTTACTGGGACAATCCTCACTTTTGGTGCCCGGACTAGAGTCCTCTGGCGTCAGCTTAGCGCATAGCAACCTCAAACTCCGGGCACAAGTGATCCTTCTGTCTCAGCCTCCTGAGTAGCTGGGACTACAGACATGTGCCCCCATGCCCAGCTAAGTGTTCTTTCTATATATATTACTTGGGCCATAAATTTCTCCTGACCACGAGCAATCCTCCTGCCTCGGCCTCCCAGAGAGCTAGGATTACAGGTGTGCTGGGCCTGAGGAAATTTTTATCTCTCCCTCCCTGCTTATCTCTTTTATTCTGTCTATAGCAGATATATATATATCTATATACATATATATATATAGAGAGAGAGAGAGAGAGAGAGAAATTTATTTCTCCCTCCCTGCTTATCCCTTTTATTCTGTCTAGAGGATATATATATATATATATATAGAGAGAGAGAGAGAGAGAGAGAGAGAGAGACAGAGAGGAGAGACAAAGAGAGAGAGAGAGAGAAATTTTTATCACTCCCTCCCTGCTCCTTCTGGTAAGTCCCTTTTCCTTAATTTTTTTATTGGGACAATCCTCACTTTAGGTGCCCGGACTAGAGCCCTCTGGCGTCAGCTTAGCGCACAGCAACCTCAAACTCCGGGCTCATGTGATCCTTCTGTCTCAGCCTCCTGAGTAGCTGGGACTACAGACATGCACCACCATGCCCGGCTTATTATGTTTGTCTGTGTGTGTGTGTGTGTGTGTGTGTTTAGTTGGTCAATTAATTTCTTCCAATTTATAGTAGACATGGTCTTGCTCTTACTCATGCTGCTTTAGAACTCCTGACCTTGAGCAATCCACCAGCCTACGCCTCCCAGAATGCTAGGATTACAGGCATAGGCCACCACACCCAACCCCTTTTGCTTAATTTTTAATTATTAGGGTACCTAATATTTGTATAGTTTTCAGGTGAGTGACAGGGTATGTCTCCCTGTATCGAACAGGGTATATTGTATCTTTGATCACTGCAACCTCAAACACCTGACTCCATCGATCCCCCTCCCTCATCCTCACGAGTCGCTGGGACTACAGGCGGTGCCACCATACTTGCTTGATGCTGCTTCCACCCTCCGTTCGTCCCTCCCTCCCTTTCTCTCTCTCTCATTAATTTATTTTATTTGTTTTTAGTTTAGCCTGGTCAAGTGGAGCAGTGGGAGTGGAGAAGGAACAAAGGGATTTGTAACTGGTTATGATCAATGAGCAATCTTTCTTACTTACTTTCTCTCTCTCTCTCTCTCTGGATCTTCTCCAGCTCTTTAACTTGGGTGATCCCTGTGCATCAGTCTCCCAACCCGCTAGGACTACAGGAGTGAAGCCCCACACCCGGCCTCATAGTGTTCCAGGATAACCATCATAATCTTTAAAGGGTACACGTGATGCTTCGTGACACAGGCATATATTACTTGGGCCATAAATTTCTCCTGACCGCGAGCAATCCTCCTGCCTCGGCCTCCTGGAGAGTTAGGATTACAGGTGTGTTCAGACTGAGAGAAATTTTTATGTGTCCTACCCTGCTTATCTCTTTTATTTTGTCAATAGCAGATATATATATATAGAGAGAGAGAGACAGAGACAGAGAGACAGAGAACAGATTTATATATATATATACAGAGAGAGAGAGAGAGAGCGAAAGAGAGAGAGAGAGTAAGAGAAATTTTTATCTCTCCCTCCCTGCTTTTTCTGGCAAGTCCCTTTTTCTTAATATTTTTATTTATTTATTTTTTTAAACAGAGTCTCAGTTTTGGAGCCCAGGCTAGAGTGGGCATGGAATGGGAGGAGAGAGCCCTGCCGCTTTCCCCTATCTCTCTCTATCTCTCTTTCTTCCTTTCTTTTTTGCTGTCTTTTCTTGAGAGATGGAGTGTCACTGTGTTACCCGGCCTAGAGTGCTGTGGCGTCAGCCTGGCTCCATAAAAACACCGAAGGAGGCATCTCTATGCACCAAAGGTGTCGGTTTGCCTTTCTCTAGGCAGGGCGGACTTTTCCAAGTCTGCGCTTGACCCTAACCCTAACCCTAACCCTAACCCTAACCCTAAACATCTAACCCTAACCCTAACCCTAAACATCAAACCCTAACCCTAAACACCAAACCCTAACCCAAACCCCAAGCTTAAACCTACCCTAACCGTAAACCTAAACATCTAACCCTAACCTTAACCCTAAACCTAACCCTAAACATCAAACCCTAACCCAAACACCAACCCTAAACCTAATCCTAAACATCTAACCCTAAACCTAACCCTAAACCTAACCCTTACCCTAAACATCTAACCCTAACCCTAACCCTTACCCTAAACATCTAACCCTAACCCTAAACCTAACCCTAACCTTAAACATCTAACCCTAACCCTAAGCCTAACCCTAACCATCTAACCCTAACCCTAAAAGCCTAAACATCTAACCCTAACCCTAAACCTAACCCTAAACATAACCCTAACCTTGATGATGCCACTGGGGGTCAGACATCCCGCCAAGCCTGCCCTACCACGCTTGGGCAACTATCCATAGTTTTTAACTTTTGGACTCCTTTGTAACACCACCACTTAAAACACAAACACACTGCAAAGACTATACACAGATATTTCCTTTCTTTGTGTCCTTATTTATTCCGTAAGCTTTCCCCTACTTTTAAAGTTTTTATTGTTGTGTTCGCTTTTCTTTTTATTTAATTACATTTTTATTTTTTTGGGACAGAGTCTCACTTTGTAGCCCAGGATAGAGTGAGTACCCTGGCATAAGCCTAGCTCACAGCAACCTCAATCTCCTGGACTCAAGCGATCCTCCTGCCCCAGCCTCCCAAGTAGCTGGGACTACGGGCATGTGCCACCATGCATGGCTACTTTTTCTTTCTCTATATATTACTTGGCCAATTAATTTCTTTCTATTTATACTAGAGATTGGGTCCTGTTCGGGCTGGTTTGAACTCCTGACCTCGAGCAATCCTCCCGCCTCGGCCTCACAGAGAGCTAGGATTACAGGTGTGTTCGGACTGAGAGAAATTTTTATGTCTCCTACCCTGCTTATCTCTTTTATTCTGTCAATAGCATATATATATATATATATATATAGAGAGAGAGAGAGAGAGAGAGAGAGAGAGAAATTTTTATCTCTCCCTTCCTGCTTTTTCTGGTAAGTACCTTTTTCTTAATTTTTTTTGAGACAAAGTCTCACTTTTGGTGCCCTGGCTAGAGTCTATGACGTCAGCTTAGCTCACTTCAACCTCAAACTCCTGGGCTCAAATGATCCTTCCTTCTCAGCCTCCCGAGTAGCTGGGACTACAGGCATGTGCAACCATGCCTGGCTAATTTTTCTTTCTATATATATTACTTGGCCAATCAATTTCTTTCTATTTATAGTAGAGATAAGGTCTTGCTCTTGCTCGAGCTCGTTTGAACTCTTGACCTCCAGCAATCGTCCTGTCTTGGCCTCTCAGAGAGCTAGGATTACAGGTGTGCTGGGCCTGAGAGAAATTTTTATCTCTGTTCCCTGCTTATCTCTTTTATTCTGTCTATAGCAGATATGTGTGTGTGTGTGTGTGTGTATATATATATATATATATATATATATATATATATATATATATATATAGAGAGAGAGAGAGAGAGAGAGAGAGAGAGAGAAATTTTTATCCCTCCCCCCCTGCTTTTTCTGGCAAGTACCTTTTTCTAAATTTTTTTTTTTTTGACACAGAGTCTAACTTTTAGTGCCCAGGCTAGAGTGCTCTGGCGTCAGCGTAGCTCACAGCAACCTCAAACTCCTGGGCTCAAGTGATCCTTCTGTCTCAGCCTCCAGAGTAACTGGGACTTCAGGCATGCGCCAACATGCCCGGCTAATTTTTCTTTGTATATATATTACTTGGCCAGTAAATTTCTTTCTATTTATAGTAGAGATGGGGTCTTGCTCTTGCTCGGGCTGGTTTGAACTCCTGACCTCCAGCAATCCTCCGGCCTCGGCCTCCCAGAGAGCTAGGATTACACGTGTGTTCGGCCTGCTAGAAATTTTTATCTCTCTTTCCCTGCTTATCTCTTTTATTCTGTCTATAGCAGATTACATATACATACATATATATATATATATATATATATATATAGAGAGAGAGAGAGAGAGAGAGAGAGAGAGAGAGAGAAATTTATCTCTCCCTCCCTGCTCCTTCTGGTAAGTCCCTTTTCCGTAATTTTTTTACTGGGACAATCGTCACTTTTGGTGCCCGGACTAGAGTCCTCTGGCGTCAGCTTAGCGCATAGCAACCTCAAACTCCTGGCTCAAGTTATCCTTCTGTCTCAGCCTCCTGAGTAGCTGGGACTACAGACATGCACAACCATACCCGGCTGATTATGTTTTTCTGTATGTGTGTGTGTGTGTGTGTGTGTTTAGTTGGTCAATTAATTTCTTCCTATTTATAGTAGACATGGTCTTGCTCTTACTCATGCTGCTTTAGAACTCCTGACCTTGAGCAATCCACCAGCCTACGCCTCCCAGAATGCTAGGATTACAGGCATAGGCCACCACACCCAACCCCTTTGGCTTAATTTTTAATTATTATGGTACCTAATATTTGTATAGTTTTCAGGTGAGTGACAGGGTATGTCTCCCTCTATCGAACACGGTATATTGTATCTTTGATCACTGCAACCTCAAACACCTGACTCCATCGATCCTCCTCCCTCATCCTCACGAGTCGCTGGGACTACAGGCGGTGCCACCATACTTGCTTCATGCTGCTTCCACCCTCCCTTCGTCCCTCCTTCCCTTTCTCTCTCTCTCATTAATTTATTTTATTTGTTTTTAGTTTAGCCTGGTCAAGTGGAGCAGTGGGAGTGGAGAAGGAACAAAGGGATTTGTAACTGGTTATGATCAATGAGCAATCTTTCTTACTTACTTTCTCTCTCTCTCTCTCTCTCTGGATCTTCTCCAGCTCCTTAACTTGGGTGATCCCTGTGCATCAGTCTCCCAACCCGCTAGGACTACAGGAGTGAAGCCCCACACCCGGCCTCATAGTGTTCCAGGATAACCATCATAATCTTTATAGGGTCCACGTGATGCTTCGTGACACCGGCATATATTACTTGGGCCATAAATTTCTCCTGACCGCGAGCAATCCTCCTGCCTCGGCCTCCTAGAGAGCTAGGATTACAGGTGTGTTCGGACTGAGAGAAATTTTTATGTCTCCTACCCTGCTTATCTCTTTTATTTTGTCAATAGCAGATATTTATATATATATAAATATACAAAGAGAGAGAGAGAGAGAGAGAGACAGAGACAGAGAGACAGAGAACAGATTTATATATATATATATACAGAAGAGAGAGCGAAAGAGAGAGAGAGAGAGTAAGAGAAATATTTATCTCTCCCTCCCTGCTTTTTCTGGCAAGTCCCTTTTCCTTAATATTTTTATTTTTTTTTTTTAAACAGATTCTCAGTTTTGGAGCCAAGGATAGAGTGGGTATGGAATGGGAGGAGAGAGCCCTGCCACTTTCCCCTATCTCTCTCTATCTCTCTTTCTTCCTTTCTTTTTTGCTGTCTTTTCTTGAGAGAGGGAGTGTCACTGTGTTACCCGGCCTAGAGTGCTGTGGCGTCAGCCTGGCTCCATAAAAACACCGAAGGAGGTCTCTCTATGCACCAAAGGTGTCGGTTTGCTTTTCTCTAGGCAGGGCGGACTTTTCCAAGTCTGCGCTAGACCCTAACCCTAACCCTAAGCCTAAACCTAACCCTAAACATAACCCTAAACATCTAACCCTAAACCTAA
>NC_134123.1:42771614-42779114 GCF_040939455.1 Microcebus murinus
ATCCCTTTTATTCTGTCAAGAGCGTATATATATACACGGGGTCTTGCTCTTGCTCAGGCTGGTTTCGAACTCCCGACCTCGAGCAATCTGCCCACCTCGGTCTGCCAGAGAGCTAGGATTACAGGCGTGAGCCACCGCGCCAGCGGCCCTCAAGTGATCCTTTTGTCTAAGCCTCCGGATTAGCTCGGACTACAGACATGCACACCACCATGGCCGGCTTATTATGTGTGTGTGTGTTTTGTGTGTGTCTGTATGTGTGTGTGTTTAGTTGGTCAATTAATTTCTATTTATAGTAGATAAATATAAATAAAGATATATATATATAAATAAATATATATAAAGATATAAATAAATATATATATATAAATATATAAAAATATATATAAATATATATTTATATATATATTTATAATATATAAATATATATATTTATATTTATAAATAAATATATAAATATAAATATATATATATAAATATATATAAAGATATATAAATAAATATATATATTTATATATATATAAATAAAGATAAATATATATATATATATATAGAGAGAGAGAGACAGAGAAATTTTTATCTCTCCCTCCCTGCTCCTTCTGGTAAGTCCCTTTTCCGTAATTTTTTTATTGGGACAATCCTCACTTTTGGTGCCCAGACTAGAGTCCTCTGGCGTCAGCTTAGCGCACAGCAACCTCAAACTCCTGGGCTCATGTGATCCTTCTGTCTCTGCCTCCTGAGTAGCTGGGACTACAAACATGCACCACCCTGCCCGGTTTATTATGTGTGTGTGTGTGTGTGTGTGTGTGTGTGTGTGTGTGTGTGTGTTTAGTTGGCCAATTAATTTCTATTTATATTAGATATGGTCTTCTCTTGCTCAGGCTGGTTTTGAACTCCTGAACTTGAGAAATCACCCGCCTAGGCCTCCCATAGTGCTAGGATTATGTGTGTTCGATCTGAGAGAAATTTTTATGGCTCCCACCCTGCTTATCTCTTTTATTCTGTCAATAGCAGATATATATATATATATATATATATATATATATATATATATACAGAGAGAGAGAGAGAAAGAGAGAGAGAGCAGATTTACATATATATATAGAGAGAGAGCGAGAGAGAGAGAGCGAGAGAAATTTGTATCTCTCCCTACCTGCTTTTTCTGGCAAGTACCTTTTTCTTAATTTATTTATTTATTTATTTATTTATTTATTTATTTATTTTTGAAACAGGGTCTCACTTTTGGTGCCCGGGCTACAGTAGTATGGCGTCAGCTTAGCTCACAGCCACCTCAAATTCCAGGGCTCAAGTGATCCTTCTGGGACTACAGGCATGTGCCACCATGCCAGGTTAATTTTTTTTTCTATATATATTTCTTGGCCAATGTATTTCTGTCTATTTATATTAGAGAAGGGGCCTTCCTCTTGCTCGGGCTGCTTTGAACTCCTGACCTCCAGCGATCCTCCCGCCTCGGCCTCCCAGAGAGCTAGGATTATAGGTGTGTTGAGCCTGAGAGAATTTTTTATCTCTCCCTCCCTGCTTATCTCTTTTATTCTGTCTATAGCAATAGAGAGAGAGAGAGAGAGAGAGAGAGAGAGAGAGAGAGAGAGAGAGAGAGAGAGAGAGAGAGAGAGAGAAATTTTTATCTCTCCCTCCCTGCTTTTTCTGGTAAGTCTCTTTTCCTTAATATCTTTTTTGGGACAGAGTCTCTCTTTTGGGGACCCGGCTAGAGTGCTGTGGCGTCAGCTTAGCTCACAGCAACCTCAAACACCTGGGCTCATGTGATCCTTCTGTCTCCGCCTCCCGAGTAGCTGGGACTACAGGCATGTGCCACCATGCCCGGCTTAGTATGTGTGTGTGTGTGTGTGTGTTTGTGTGTGTTTAGTTGGCCAATTAATTTCTTTCTATTTGTAGTAGACATGGGGTCTTGCTCTTCCTCGAGCTGGCTTGAACTCCTGACCTCGAGCAATCCTCCCACCTTGGCCTCCCAGAGAGCTAGGATTATATGTGGGCTTGGCCTGAGAGAAATTTTTATATCTCCCTCCCTGCTTATCCCTTTTATTCTGTCAAGAGCATATATACATATATACATATATATATATATATATAGAGAGAGAGAGAGAGAGAGAGAGAGAAATATTTATCTCTCCCTCCCTGCTCCTTCTGGTAAGTCCCTTTTCCGTAATTTTTTTATTGGGACAATCCTCACTTTTGGTGCCCGGACAAGAGCCCTCTGGCGTCAGCTTAGCACACAGCAACACCAAACTCCTGGGCTCATGTGATCCTTCTGTCTCTGCCTCCTGAGTAGCTGGGACTACAGACATGCACCACCATGCCCGGCTTAGTGTGTGTGTGTGTGTGTGTGTGTGTGTGTTTGGTTGGCCAATAAATTTCTATTTGTAGTAGAGATGGGGTCTTGCTCTTCCTCGTGCTGGTTTGAACTCCTGACCTCGAGCAATCCTCCCACCTCGGACTCCCAGAGAGCTAGGATTACAGGTGGGCTTTTCCTGAGAGAAATTTTTATCTCTCCCTCTCTGCTTATCTCTATTATTCTGTCTATAGCAGACATATATATATATATATATATATATATATATATATATATATATATATATAGAGAGAGAGAGAGAGAGAGAGAGAGAGAGAGAGAAATTTTTATCTCTCCCTCCCTGCTCCTTTTGGTAAGTCCCTTCTCCATAATTGTTTTATTGGGACAATCCTCACTTTTGGTGCCCAGACTAGAGTCCTCTGGCGTCAGCTTAGCGCACAGCAACCTCAAACTCCTGGGCTCATGTGATCCTTCTGTCTCTGCCTCCTGAGTAGCTGGGACTACAAACATGCACCACCCTGCCCGGTTTATTATGTGTGTGTGTGTGTGTGTGTGTGTGTTTAGTTGGCCAATTAATTTCTATTTATATTAGATATGGTCTTCTCTTGCTCAGGCTGGTTTTGAACTCCTGAACTTGAGAAATCACCCGCCTAGGCCTCCCATAGTGCTAGGATTATAGCCATGTGCCACCACAACCAACCCCTTTTGCTTAATTTCTAATTATTCTGGTACCTAATATTTGTATAGTTTTTGGGTGAGTGACAGGGTCTGTCTCCCTCTATCGAACAGGGTACACTGCATCCTTGGTCAATGCAACCTCAAACACCTGGGCTCCATTGATCCTCCTGCCTCAATCTCACTAGTCGCTGGGACTAGAGGCGTGTGCCACCATACTTGCCTGATGCTGCTTCTTTCTTCCCTCCCTCCCTCCCTCCCTTTCTCTCTCTCTCATCAGTTTATTTTATTTGATTTTATTTTAGCCTGGTCGAGTGTAGCAGTGGCAGTGGAGATGGAACAAAGTGATTTGTAAGTGGTTATGATCAATGAGCAATCTTTCTTACTTACTTTCTCTCTCTCTCTCTCTCTCTCTCTCTGTCTCTGGATCTTCTCCAGCTCCTGAACTTGGGTGATCCCTGTGCATCAGTCTCCCAACCCGCTAGGACTACAGGAGTGAAGCCCCACACCCGGCCTCATAGTGTTCCAGGATAACCATCATAATCTTTATAGGGTACACGTGATGGTTTGTGACACCGGCATAAAATGTGCCAGAGTGAGTGCCGTGGCCTCAGCCTAGCTCACAGCAACCTTAACCTCCTGGGCTCAAGCAATCCTCCTGCCTCAGCCTCCAAAGTAGGTGGGATAACAGACATGCGCCACCATACTCGGCTAATTTTTCTTTGTGCATATATTACGTGGCCAATTAATTTCCTTCTATTTATAGTAGACATGTGGTCTTGCTCTTGCTCAGGCTGGTTTGAACTCCTCACCTCGAGCAATCCTCCCGCCTTGGCCTGCCAGAGAGCTAGGATTAAAGGTGTGTTCTGCCTGACAGAAATTTTTATCTCTCCCACACTGCTTATCTCTTTTATTCTCTCTATAGCAGATTATATATATATATATATATATATATATATAGAGAGAGAGAGAGAGAGAGAGAAATTTTTACCTCTCCCTCCCTGCTTTACCTGCTAAGTCCTTTTTTCTTGATTTTTTTTTTTTGAGACAGTGTCTCACTTTTGGTGCCAGGGCTAGAGTGCTATTGCGTCAGCTTAGTTCACAGCAACCTCAAACTCCTGGGCTCAAGTGATCCTTCTGTCTCAGCCTCCCGAGTAGCTAGAACTAGAAGCATATGCCTCCATGCCCGGCTTATTATGTGTGTGTGTGTGTGTGTTTGTGTGCTTAGTTGGCCATTGAATTTCTTTCTATTTGTAGTAGAGATGGGGTCTTGCTCTTGGTAGAGCTGCTTTGAACTCCTGACCTTGAGCAATCCTCCCACCTTGGCCTCCCAGAGAGCGAAGATTTTAGGTGGGCTGGGCCTGAGAAAAATTTTTATCTCTCCCTCCTTGCTTATCTGTTTTATTCTGTCTATAGCAGATGTATATATATATATATATATATATATATATATATATATATATATAGAGAGAGAGAGAGAGAGAGAGAGAGAGAGAGAGAAGAGCGAGAAATTTTTATCTCTCCCTCCCTGCTACTTCTGGTCTGTCTCCCTCTATCGAACATCCTTGGTCACTGCAACCTCAAACACCTGGGCTCCATCGATCTTCCTGCCGCATCCTCACGAGTTGCTGGGACTACAGGCGTGTGCCACCATACTTGCCTGATGCTACTTCTTCCCTCCCTCCCTCCCTTCCTCCCTTTCTCTCTGTCATTAACTTATTTTATTTGATTTATTTTACCCTGGTCATGTGGAGCAGTGGGAGTAGAGAAGGAGCAAAGGGATCTGTAACTGGTTCTGGTCAATGAGCAATCTTTCTTTCTTTCTTTCTCTTTCTCTCTCTCTCCCTCTCTCTCTCTCTCTCTGTCATACTCTCTCTATATATATCAGGATCTTCTCCAGCTCCTGAACTTGGGTGATCCCAGTGCATCGGTCTCCCAATGCCCTAGGACTACAGGAGTGAAGCACCACACCGGGCCACATTGTGTACCAGGATAACACTCATAATCTTTATAGGGTACACGTGATGCTTTGTGATACAGGAATACAATGTGCTAGAGTGAGTGCCGTGGCCTCAGCCTACCTCACAACATCATCAACCTCCTGGACTCAAGCAATCCTCCTGCCTCATCCTCTCAAGTAGCTGGGACTATAGGCATGTGCCGCCATGCCCAGCTAATTTTTCTTCCTATATACATTACTTGGCCAATAAATTTCTTTCTATTTATAGCAGAGATGGGGTCTTTCTCTTGCTGGGGCTGGTTTGAACTCCTGACCTCGAGCAATCCTCCCACCGCGGCCTGCGAGAGAGCTAGGATTACAGGTCTTCTGGACCTGAGAGAAATTTTTATCTTTCCCTCCCTGCTTATGTCTTTTATTCTGCCTATAGCAGATATATATATATATATAGAGAGAGAGAGAGAGAGAGAAATTTTTATCTCTCCTTCCCTGCTTATGTCTTCTATTCTGTATATAGCAGATATGTATATATATATGAGAGAGAGAGAGAGAGAGAGAGAGAGAGAGAGAGAGAGAGAGAGAGAGAGAGAGAGAGAGAGAGAGAGAGAAAGAAATTTATCTCCTTCCCTCCCTGGGTTTTCTGGTAATTCCCTTTTTCTTATTTATTTTTTTTTTTTTTGAGACACAGTCTCACTTCTGGTTCCCGGGCTAGAGTGCTTTGGCATCAGCTTAGCTCACAGCAACCTCAAACTTCTGGGCTCAAGTGATCCTTCTCTCTCAGCCTCCCAAGTAGCTGGGACTACAGGCATGTGCAACCATGCCTGGCTAATTTTTCTTTCTATATATATTACTTGGCCAATCAATTTCTTTCTATTTATAGTAGAGATGGGGTCTTGCTCTTGCTTGAGCTGGTTTGAACTCTTGACCTCCAGCAATCCTCCTGCCCCGCCTCCCAGAGAGCTAGGATTACAGGTGTGCCGTGCCTGAGAGAAATTTTAATCTCTTCAACCCTGCTTATCTCTTTTATTCTGTCAATAGCAGATATATATATATATATAGAGAGAGAGAGAGAGAGAGACAGAGAGAGAGAGAGAGAGAGAGAGAGAGAGAAATTTTTATCTCTCCCTCCCGGCTTTTTCTGGCAAGTCCTTTATTCTTAATTTTATTTTTTTTCTTGAGACAGAGTCTCAGTTTTGGTGCCCGGGCTAGAGTAGTATGGCGTCAGCTTAGCTCACAGCTATCTGAAACTCCTGGGCTCAAGTGATCCTTCTGTCTCAGCCTCCCGAGTAGCTGGGACTACAGACATGCACCACCATGCCCGGCTTAGTATGTGTGTGTGTGTGTTTGTGTGTGTTTAGTTGGCCAATTAATTTCTT
This sequence comes from Microcebus murinus, assembly GCF_040939455.1. Lineage (NCBI taxonomy): Eukaryota > Metazoa > Chordata > Mammalia > Primates > Cheirogaleidae > Microcebus > Microcebus murinus. The sequence continues at coordinate 42,777,949 of NC_134123.1, forward strand.
TCTATTTGTAGTAGAGATGGGGTCTTGCTCTTCCTCGACCTGGTTTGAACTCCTGACCTCGAGCAATCCTCCCACCTCGGCCTCCCAGAGAGCTAGGATTATAGGTGGGCTTGGCCTGAGAGAAATTTTATCTCTCCCTCCCTGCTTATCCCTTTTATTCTGTCTATAGCAGATATATATATATTTATATATTTATATACCTATATATATAGAGAGAGAGAGAGAGAGAAATTTTTATCTCTCCCTCCTTGCTCCTTCTGGTAAGTCCCTTTTCCGTAATTTTTTTATTGGGACAATCCTCACTTTTGGTGCCCGGACTAGAGTCCTCTGGCGTCAGCTTAGCGCACAGCAACCTCAACCTCCTGGGGTCACGTGATCCTTCTGTCTCTGCCTCCTGAGTAGTTGGGACTACAAACATGCACCACCCTGCCCGGTTTATTATGTGTGTGTGTGTGTGTGTTTAGTTGGCCAATTAATTTCTATTTATATTAGATATGGTCTTCTCTTGCTCAGGCTGGTTTTGAACTCCTGACCTTGAGAAATCACCCGCCTAGGCCTCCCATAGTGCTAGGATTATAGCCATGTGCCACCACACCCAACCCCTTTTGCTTAATTTCTAATTATTCTGGCACCTAATATTTGTATAGTTTTTGGGTGAGTGACAGGGTCTGTCTCCCTCTATCGAACACGGTACAGTGCATCCTTGGTCACTGCAACCTCAAACACCTGGGCTCCATCCATCCTCCCGCGGCATCCTCACGAGTCGCTGGGACTACAGGCGTGTGCCACCATACTTGCCTGATGCTACTTCTTCCCTCCCTCCTTTCCTCCCTCCCTCCCTCCCTTTCTCTCTCTCTTATTAATTTATTTATTTTATTTATTTATTTTTTTTTTGAGACAGAGTCTCGCTTTCTTGCCTAGGCTTTTTTTGAGTGCCGTGGTGTCAGCCTAGCTCACAGCAACCTCAAACTCCTGGGCTCAAGCGATCCTCCTGCCCCAGCCTCCAAACTAGCTGGGACTACAGGCAGGAGCCACCATGCCCGGCTGATTTTTATATTATATATATATTAGTTGGCAAATTAATTTCTTTCTATTTTTATGGTAGAAACAGTGTCTCGCTCAGGCTGGTTTTGAACTCGTGACCTTGAACAATCCACCCGCCTCGG